>NW_021130881.1:0-60459 GCF_004193835.3 Ostrinia furnacalis
CACTGCCGTGCCCCCAGATTCCTTTTGATGACCATAATCGCCTTTGGCCGCTACTTCATCCACGTATTTTTTTTTAAATTCAAAATTAATTTTAAATTGGTTCTGTTATACATATTATAACCTGTCAAACAAACCAGCAATGACTTTGCATCTACAAAAAATTTATACCAAAGAAAATTTTCTTCATATTTTGTCATCCATAAGATAACTGATAATAATATTCAACCTTCGATGCTCCTCAGACAAATCAGCAGTTTTATAGCATAACTGTGAACATGAACAATAGCTGCTTGTCAGATCGACCTTCACGGTACAGCGGGCTCACTTATGGCCAGCTTGACTTTGACCTTGCTTGACACAAAACGTGGGTACGTGAAAAGTAGAGTGGTTCCATCGATCGATAGTTAAATAAGGGCTATAAAATTTTTGTTAAAATTTTGACTAATATTAAAAGTGTTAATACCTACTTAAGGCTGAGTTGCACCATCTAACTTTAACGGTAACTATAACGATAACCGGTGCTTTTTATATGGAGTTTGTCAAGTCTAAAAGATTTTAACAAAACTTAAACAATCATGCAGTTATAATAACAATCACTGCCTTGCAATTGGAGTACTCCACTAGCTCCAATTGCAAGTGCCTTCCAATAGCACTTACTTAAAAAAAAAAGTGAAAGTAAGATGGTTGGTGCAACTCGTCCCAGCCTAAGTTAGTTTGTTACTTACGTATTCCCTTGTGACGAATTTCGGTATAATTTGGTTTAGGGTAAAATAACGGATTATAGATTTTAATAAATGTCACTCAATTTAAAGAGATCGGTTGGAAAATTATCAAAAAAAAAAACAATTGTGCTTACAAGTTAAAACTTATTAGGGTAAACCAGAGAGTGATTGCCCACTGGTAGTGATTGCCCGCTTTAAGAATAACACTGCACAACAGCATTTCTGATGATTGGGTTATATTACATGATATTAGTCCAATTTTTAATGACGATTTCAAATCTGTGATTGAAATATCTGTATCAGCTCTGGTTAAAAAAATATGACACTTAGGTCTTTTTGTAAAAAATCACTCTTTTTTTAGAGATGATCCTATTTTATGAAGTTGTTAAGTTGAAAAAACTTTCTTTTATTTGACTTCCTTGCTGATGCTGAAGGCAGACAGCTCTTCTGAATGATTCAACAGCAGTCAGCCATCATGTGTGCATTCCAGTGGCCCTGATAGCGTCCGTCTATCGTACGAAGGCCCCAGTGGATTTGCTCGCCATGTTCTTCACTTAGATCCTTAAGAGTTGTGATAAAATTGTTCAGGTGATTGCGAAGAGAGTGTAATTCGATGTTTATATTACATCCAACCAAAAAAACATGTTTGTAAGTGACTCATACGTTGTTCGATGTGTAAGAATAGTAAGATATTTTCGGATTTTCCAAAAAAAAATGAAAATGCCAAAATAACTCATTCCATGTCTTTTCGGAAGATTTGAAGATCCTAAATCTCAAAAACGATCGTTTAAACCATCTTGGCTACATGGTTTTGAAAATTTCGGGTCACATAATAGATACAACTTTAGGGAAGAATAACCAACAGCTAATTGAACATTCTGAGCAACCACTTGAACTGATATCAAAGAAGATAAAAAAATAAATACATATAAAATTTACATATAAAATTCAAATTTTTGCGTCATCTATGTTTTGAAGTAGATGATTCTGTCTCTACCGATTCTGACTCATCAACATCAGCTCAAGAAATATTTGATAATATGTTAATAAGGCCAAACGCAATTTATTTTGAAATTTTGAAGACTGTACTACTAGAATTTAAGTTTAATGTTTTGTTTTGTTTATTTAAAGCCTATTTTGTCATTTTAAAATTGATAATTTTGTTTTAAGATACTGGGCAATTACTGTGCTTTGATGTGGGCAATTAGTGTGAGTAATGGGCAATGACTGTACTTTTTGGAGAATTTTAAATATATTTCAATATTTTCTAAGTTACGTAAGTTTTAACTAAAAACTGTTAATATTCTGTTTAACAGTTTATTGAGTTATAAGAAAAAAGTCATAAATGGTCGATAATTAAAATACTTTCTTTAATTTTTCATCTCAATGTGTTTGAAATCTTTAAGTGGGCAATAGCTATACAGTTTACCCTACATCATATTATTATACCCTGTATTTTACACAATTCAACAAATACAAAACTAAAATACTTTTGAAATCAAAAGGGCCTATTCTCAAAGCGTTCGCTATCGACCTATCGAGTCGCTCGCTCCGCACGCGCCCGAGTCGAGTAGTCAAGTCGAGCGCCCTCGAGTGGAGAGCGCTCCAGACGAGTGCCGGTTATTAGAAAGTTGACGTGATACGTGAATTGAACATGTTGCCTTTCTTTCGAGTGTTTTCTTGATATGATACACAGTGCTGTTTGAGTAGGTAATTTTAACTTAATGTTTTTGACATTCTAGTGAGGATCGCAGGAAGAGCCTGGATGTGGGCAACGCAGGACCGGTAGCTGTGTAAATCCTTTATCTGACGATGGCTGAAAGGAACCTCCGCCTTAAATTCTGCCGCATTTTGTTCCTTTCTTCTGAAACTGTTCTACTTAGGGGAGACTGGCCCAAAGCGGGCACCTTAAGGTAAAGTAGGAAAAAAACACACAGAATAAGCAAAACGGAATAAGTTTTTATCGTGATCAGTTACTACATTTATTGTAGTTTGACATGGCGATTTCAAATCATTCATTTGTCTAATATATAAAAAGTAGGCACTCAAATACGAAACACTATCACTTGCTCACTTTGCCCGAGGGGGTGGCCTAAAGCGAGCACCGGCACACGGGCAAAACGGGCATGCAGAGGGCAATAGTTTTTTTTTTATTTTTACTTTATAATNTAAGGGAATGTAAAGGAAAACAATTTATTAGGTGTGTCTCTTAGGCTGAGTTGCACCACCTAACTTTAACGGTAACTATGACGATAACCGGTGCATTTTGTATGGAGTTTGACAGATTTTTGACGTTTTTCAAAGTTATAGTAAGATGGTGCAACCCACCCTTAGTCTACTCGTATATCTAAAAAAACAGGTAGATATGATTGCTATAATAAGCGTGCCTAATTAACAATCTCAATTTGTTATTTTTTTTAGCAGGTACTGTTTCTAAGTACGAAAATAAGTCTACAGCACGAAAGCTCACGAACGTCCCTGAACAAACTGTACAGTTAACTGTTTAATCACACATAATGTATCGGTAGTGCCTCCAGTCCCCAAACAAATGTAGTCGTGGCATTCATGATTGATTGTCTGCCGAGATGCGCACGCGATCCGGTTCACAATTAAATTTAGAGAGGAAGTGTATAGAGCTGCTTTAACCACATTCAAAAATTTCAGTCAAGAATTGATAAGAAATTTAAAAATTGCCTTGGAGAGGAATTTGTCGAAAAGTGGACGTCTTTGCGTTGAGACGAAGTTTTAATTCTTTTTTTTAGTAAAGTCTGGTCCGTGAGCACGTAATTACGCGCGAGCGATAAGGATGGGTAGCTTGGGGTCATTGGATAAAATTCTACGTGCTCACAGACCAGACTATAGCAGCTTATTTATGTTTTTTCTTTCAATTAAACTCACTCATCGCCGTGAAAAGAGGTTTTTCGAATATCTTATCCTGAAAATGGCATCAAACAAAATATTTATACCACTAATAAAATTCAATATTCTATACAGTGAGAATGTGAGAATGTAAAGCCGACTTCTTTGATTCTTCAAGTAAATGTGATTCTACTAACGGAGTTCCACTTGTTTTTGTAATAAAATTGTTTTAATTATAAACCGTACATTCGTAATGAAAGCTGGTAAATAAAACAATGTTCCAAAACATAGAGAAATAAAAATATCTAATGCTCCATTGGTGTTATCGTCTCTATACGAATCCGTCCCCTCACAAAGGGTTGCGTTAAGAGCCCGATCGTCCCGCAATACTGTACAGGCGGCTAGTCGCCCGGAAAATTATGTTGCCCAACCTTTAAGGTACATTTTTACGCCTTTGTTTTATCTACGCCATTATACTTCTTTGAACGACAGAGCGCGCAGATTTGTTCGATGGGGGGATCGTCTTTTGTTTTATTATGTCTGCGTTTGTGACGTATTGACGTAGTTCTTTTGAGCTAGTGTTGAAACCAGTTGAAACTAAATTAAAAGATTTGAAATGATTTAATATACATATTGGTATTATTTTAACGGGTTTGCGTGCAAACTCGAAATGTCTATTTTACAAAAAGCCAATAAATTCAATCCAATTTGGAGATAAGTTTGGCATTATACATGTAATCCTAATCCTAATTACTATAACATAATGATGCACAATGATCAGAATAACGAATAAAAACACTTTATTAAGTAGAGTACAAAAATATAGTTTCACATTACAAACTATATTAGAAAGAAAAAGAGAAACAATAAACATAAATCCAAGGGAAAATATGATTTTATTAGAAAAAATAAGAAAACTAAGAAAATACAAGTGAAATACTTATTACCATATCACAATAAAAATACAGAATATCCAGAATGTTTGTATTTCTGTCGGATCCGTTTTCGTGGATATTTTCAAGAATAACATGACGGCTATAATATACGGCCATGTTATCTTTGACATCCATTGTTGTAAGAAAATGTAGGAGGAAAATTATTTTATTACTGTTGTATTTGTACAAAACGTTGAGAATTCAGAATTTAAAGGTTATTTTATTTTATTCATTCGGGATGTAATTGGACGACATTATTGCTAAACGTGCCTTACTAAGCACTGATTCTGCCTTTCAGAGGCTAGTATAGTGGTAAGAGCTACCAGGGACCTCTGGGCCTGATTTCGATTCCCAGTGGGGGAAAAAAATCTGCTCGGTTTGGAGGCTACGTCTAGTTCTATCTTACACCAAGTTACATACGTATGTTGTTGAATATCAAAATTTTAACAGCATTATTGTGTTTCGGTAGTTGGAGGAAAAGCTATATCATCTGTGGTTAAGGATTCAGGGTGAAGCTCGCTTAAATGTTATCACTTTTTATCAGGTGTCTTTTTATAAGGCAGTCTAAAAGCTTCCTCGTTGAGGATAAAAAGAAATATAAAACAAGTCCTTTAATTAAGACAACACTTAGTTATAAGCACTTCCAGTTATGGTAATTAATTTCCATAGGTATATGCGTGTTTGTCTTGTTGGTTGTCCTAATAAATAAAATAAAGTCTTAGCTCCAAAAATTGCTTTTAAAATAAATACCCACCGAGAAACCCAACAATATTGCATTACCCTTAATGTCAAACCATATATCTATATTTATGTTTCGCGGCCATTGCTTCACCCTTCTTTACGTTATATAAATTCAATATCTTTCAATAGACCGGAGCGGCACCTTCGAATAAATGGCTGCAATATTTTAGTCGCCTTATCGGGAAAATGGAAAAATCTAACAAAGCGATTTGAGCAAATAACAATTACTCCCAATGCTGGTGAAAATAAAAAATAAAGACTGGAGGGCTTTGTCAATAAAGATAAGTCAGTAGGTTCGCGTCCCGGTAACGGCGTCCCATCACTATTAATGAATTAAAATAAATTATGATGTTATAATCTAACCACTTTTTCCACCAATTATAATGAGTTACCTCAGCTGATACTATTCTACCTTGTGGACTCGTACTAAGGACACAAAAAAGTGATTTGTGTACAAATAATAGTGAACTCATGTGCAGAGCCGTTTTGGTGTACCAATTTTCAAATCACCAGACTTTTAAAATAAAGAATAAAAATACAAAGCTTTCTGCATAAACTTCTGTTACGAAAAGGGTGTATCGGACGTAACGAAATTAAAACAATTCATTTTGTTTTATTTTTTGAATTCTTTTTCAAAAAGGTTGGGCGGCCTTTTTAAAGAATTGAACTTACATTTTCGTGGCGAAGGTGAATGTTTCTCCGAATTCAAAAAATGTTTTTGATAACATTTCTGTGTTTGAATGCAAGATAAGTTTTAAAACAAGCGATAGCCTCCCAGCTCTGAATTCTGATACTTGTAAACGTAAACAACTTTTTTGTTTTTTGTTTGTCCTCTTAGTGGGTTGTCTGAAAGAGACAAGATCGCCTAAATTGTACCGTTTTAATTTAGATTTTTTTTATTTATCAGTTTTGTGTAAAAAGTATTTATTTAATGTATCTATCTACTTGGAGCTTTCGAAAGTCTACAATTTGAGATTTAACTATTCGAAACACAAAATATCGAACGTTACCAAAATATGTCCTGAAAGTGTCCGAGTCGGGCCCTCTTTGAAAATTGCGGGAGCCTCAAATTAAATGTAAATATCTCAAAAAATTTAGTTATCTCTGAAGGGAATATTAAGCAGCTCGTTTGAGGGTCGCTCTTTTTGATTTTTATTCCAAGTTTTCTTAGAAACAGAGCTCTGTTTGGTCAAAATGATCACAGTGGGTACTTGGGTAGAATAATAATGCTTAATTGAATACCTAAGTCCATGCTAATTTTGAAACTGATATTTTTTCAATAAACCTAGGGAATGAGGCGACAATAGCCCAATAGTAAGTACCATGTACTGTTGGTGTACCTTTCCGAATAAAAATATAGTGTCGATTCGAGGGTCGGTAGTTCAAACTCCGCTGCCGACGCAGATTCAGAGAAGCGCGACTACGACTTTCTTTAAAAAAAGTATGCTAGTGACATCACCATTAGTGACTAGATAACTACTAACATTATCAAATAGCTACACATTACTAAATTCATGGTAAACGCCTGGAATATTGATCACGCTGGGCTTATTACCTGTCCAATCAGCCCGATCGCCGCTGGGAGCAGCCAATCTACCGCCGATAGCCACTCACTCAGTACAGTACACTGTATATTCCCGTTACATCCGAAATGATTGATCACACGGATATGTAGGAATACTGTTTTGCCTTTAATCTTAAAAAAAACTGATTGACTCTTTAAGACTGAAAATAATATAGCGTCAAACAGCTTATTTATACGCTACGCACCTTATATTGTCACACATATTTTTTTATGCAGAACTAGCGGCCGCCCGCGACTTCGTACGCGTGGATCCCGTTATACCCCCTTCATCTATCTTACGCGGTCTAGATAGATTTTTTCATACAAATATTTATTCCCGCTAACTTCCGTTTCCGTGGGAATTTCGCAATATCCTGTTGTAACTAAGCTTTACGTTTACTAAGGTACCTGCATGCCATATTTCAAGCGTCTAACTTAAGCGGTTTAGATTTTTCATACAAAAGGATTTTCCCGCTATTTCCCGTTCCCGTGGGAATTTAGAGAATTCCTTTCTTAGTGCACCTCTACGGTACCTAAGCTACGTCCCTTCCAAATTTCAATTGCCGTTTAGGCTGTGCGTTGATATGTCAGTCAGTCAGTTTCTCCTTTTATATATTTAGACAAGGCAGGTATTTGACCGAAATCGCACCTGATGCTAAGTGAGATGCAGTATAGGATGGTACATATCTGCCTGCGTGCCTATTCACTTTCGCCTTGAAAACATCAAGGTAAACTGTGGCATTTTAAAATAGTTGCACATTAGAAAAGTTATATTCTTCTCATGTTCTGGGTACTAGATAATGGATAAACATTATCATCATCGTCATTTCAGCTACAGGACGTCCCAATTTCAGGGTTGATGGTACAACAATGTCGCTTTATATGTCGAGTAAATTGATGGAACAGTGACATGTTTAGGAAGGCTGTTTGCAGACCGGTGCGGTGCAGGACCTCAATGCATCGCCTTTAGTCCTGCATCTCGCTACCAATGTGTCCCTTGATAGCTTGTCGTCTACATGCGGTACAGTCTGGTGAATTAATACATATAGTTTCACTTGATTAACTTAATCAGGTATCTACGACATATAGGCGGGATTCGACCAAACTAGAGTAAATATTAATCTCAGAATAAACTTGTCATTTTGACATATTTCCCATACTGAAACTCTCAATGTGCCAGTTATACCGGAGTTATTCTCGAATAAAAGTTTGGTCGAATTGGGCCGGTGTTATACATAACATTTTATTAAGACTGTTTTCTAGTTTATCTTTTGTTTATCTTTTTATATTATATTGTAGTTGTTTATTTATCTTTTGTTGAAAGATCCAAGAAGAATAATATTAAAGACATTTTTCAGTTATTTTTAAGTATGAAACGTGAATTCGGTACCCATTTTCAATTCGGAATAACTGACAAAAGATTTCAGTTACAATTTATGTAACACAAAGGAACAGAAAATCGTACGAACAATAAATAAACATTATTTAACTGACTGTACCAGCTTGTGGTGGAATGATTTGCTCCGCACGTTATGTAGGGCAGCTTTATTATTGACATCAGTCCATCATGGTTAGGGTTACCATGCAGGCCATGTAATCTTTCATAGTCTTCACAAAAAGCTGGTTATAAAAGCAATAAGTACTGTACGGACGACGTGTATATAAAGTTCGTTTGTTCCTTCGTTCGTTTCAGCCAAATGACGTCCACTGCTGGACAAAGCCTTCCCCAAGGTTTTCTACAATGAACGGTTCTGCGCTGCCCGCACCCAGGTTCTTCCTGTGACCTTTACCAGAACGTCGGTCCACCTAGTAGGAGGCCTGCCCACGCTACGTCTTCCAGCCCGTGGTCGCCACTCGAGAACTTTTGGGCCCCAACGGTATGTAAAGTAGAGGAAATGTATATGATATACTTAGGTAGATCACGCAAGAAAGTTCTGAGAAAAACTATCAAATACCTTCCTACATTCATGTTAAGTGATGTCGAAGAATATTTTCCTTAGCAACTGACAAACGACATTCGTCGTTAGGCAAGACACGTAAAATAAACGAGTCGTCCACGGATATTTGTACTCATGCCGAAACAGAATTATCCGTGCATGTATCCTAATAAAATCATGTGTCAACTAGGCCCTTGTCCTTTACACCCTGTAGATACAGCCTGGGCCAACATAAATAAATAAACGGTGTCCTGCCCTAGGCTGTAAACCTAAACACAATTTCACACCCTCGCTACACCATCAAAATACACAGCATGTTTCGGATACAGCTTTATGTGACACACGAGAGAATATTTCACACTTTTTCGTCTATCACTAGTTTCGATTTTAAGACTTAATGGGCCTTAAGTTTAACCCGGGATGAACACTGGTAGAGTTCAACTAGAGTTTAACTTTTAGTAATAAGGGGGTATAACTAGCAGTCAACGTCTTTATTATATTACATACCTACTTAATTGTATTCCATTTTATTCGTATGTACCTATATAAAAATTGCAATGTCAAGTAGCTGATGTAATAACAGATATCGATTTAAGAATTTCTGAAATGTAGATTTCTAAATTCACATGTTTCGTATGTATAATCTTAATAAATAATTATCTCTGGCTGGTGCGTGATTTATCACAGTTAACAACGCTGTAACTATTATCTAATGTGTTACAGGCTTAAATATACTGTGTATTAAGTACCTACAGGCTTAAATAATTATACTGCCATAAATATTTCAGTAAGTAATTTAATGTACAATCTACAGTAATTACATTATGTACATATTTGTGAGAAATCATAACTAAACGGTACATGAATAACGTGAAAAATTAATTAATCTTCCTAATTTAGTAATTTAACTGAATAAATTCATCTCATAATTTTCACAAATCGTCGTGCCCGTCCTAATTACACGGCCGTGTGTCCCGCGAGTTTTACATGTCCACAATGGGCGTTGTCCCGGCGCGTCCCTATTCCTATCCCTATTGTCCGTCACAATCTGTCCGGGACGCCTTGTCTGGGCGAAAAGCCTTAGAATGTGTTCCAGGTTATGGGAGAGAGAGGAATTCTCTTAAAATACCAATCTAATACACAGAACACACATTATAATAAAATTACATTGATGGAAAAAGTAGGAATGAAAATTATGACAAGTTACTAACTTGTGTTAAAACTTCAATTAAATTCTTTTAAAACTGTTTTTATAGTAACTTCGGCCTTTACTTCTATCTAACCTTACATTAACAAACCCGTAACCCCACAGCTGACATGCGAACTGACCGTATGTACCGTCTAAATTTTTCGTAGCCTTTAAAGTACACAAGAACAATAAAAAATACAAATTGTTAACGTGGTCTCTTGCAAGCAACTTCATAGGAGTTATAAGGGTTAAATTATTTAGTTTAAAAAAAAATCTAAAATCTCCACCACTTATGCCTTACACACTCGCTTAGTCCGTTCCATTCATGGCCGCCATATCCAAATGCGATAAGATAGCCCGTATTAATCGCACGAGCATCCCGGATTACCCAGGTTTACGATAGAGGACCCAGGTTTAGTGCCGGTTTAGCCCCCAACTGTTAACTAGACGCGTTTTAAGTGGGGTTGTCCCCATATTGAGTGAGCACTTGGCAAGTTAAGTGCCTATTATACTGTTTATTAATTACGTTATAAGTTTAACAATGTATGCTCTTAAAGGCTCAGTTTATTAAAAGATTCTTCTTTCTCGGCCCCTCACTGATGAGGATCGCGACCACATAGTGTTCCTTCACAGACTGCGGTCATAAGCATTTTTAAAGATAAAAGGCACAAAATAGGAGCTGAAGACATTCCACATACAGAGTGTGCTGGGGCAACGCACACATAGACAACGCTCACGGACACGATATCGCCAATAATCGCGAACCAGTCTAAACCAGTGCGAGCGCGAACACCGCCTGCTAGATACGCGTCTGTGTGTGTATGCAAAATGAAGTACATACAGGTGATTGTCTTCTGTTACTATCTATTTTATGTCAAAGGTTTCGATGGGTTCGATTATCAGAACAATCTGTGGTGACCACTTTAATACTTCAATGAATATTTATAAGGCAATGGCTGATTTTATCTAGCGTAGGCATAGCTTAAGTGGCAGATAATAAGGTTTGAAAAGTGATGATTCTATTGTGAACTTGGATAAGAATTTTCAAAATACATTACTGAACTAACAAGCTATCGTATAACCTGTGCCTAAATCGTCTCGCATTGTATTGTATCTGTAACAATCCATATCTCTTTCACCTCACTGAAACTCGACTATCCCTCATTGTGTCTAATACTTATACCGATTCCCGAAGCGAGCGTCCCTTTAGTTATCCACAGATTATCTGCTCCTTTATGTTCCCTAATGAATTGTTTGTTTGTCTGTATCTTGTGGATAAAGCTGCCTGTGACAGGTTAATCAAGATTTTGGAAGGTCAGCTCTTTGATGGCTTCTGTTCTTATAAGACTCTTTCATTAGACTTCTTTTGTTTTCTTTGAAGATCTTTTTGTTTAGAAAATAAGGACTTGGATATCCTGAAGACAATTAGGCTGAGTTGCTCCACCTTATTTTAACCATAACAATACAATTAACCGGTGCTTTTTGTATGGAGTTTGACAGATTTTTGACGTTTGTCAAAGTTAAAATCATCATCATCATCATCATTTCAGCCACAGGACGTCCACTGCTGAATATAGGCCTCCCCCAATGACTTCCACATCGCACGGTTGGTAGCGGCCTGCATCCAGCGCCTTCCCGCTACCTTTATCAGGTCGTTGGTCCACCTTGTGGGTGGACGTCCCACGCTGCGTTTTCCGGTACGTGGCCTCCATTCCAGAACCTTGCTGCCCCATCGGCCGACAGTTCTGCGTACTATGTGCCCTGCCCACTGCCACTTCAGCTTGCTGATCCGTCGGGCTATGTCAGCGACTTTAGTTCGTTTACGGATCTCCTCATTTCTGATTCGATCTCGTAAAGAAACACCGAGCATAGCCCTCTCCATAGCACGCCATGGAAAGGATACGGCATAAACGTTAACGGCGAGTACATCACTCACCTTCGGTTTGCCGACGATATCGTGGTCATGGCAGAATCGCTGGAGGACCTCGGCACCATGCTCGAAGACCTTAATCGAGTTTCCCAACAGGTAGGCCTTCGGATGAACATGGACAAAACGAAGCAAAGTTAAAATAAGATGGTGCAATTCAGCTTTAATAGTCAATAGCTACGCTAAACTGAGAGACAATGCCGCTCATTGTCAAAGTGGGAACTGGGAGCAAGCAACATGTTGCACGGCATGTAAATGGGTTTACTAGGCAGGCATCAGTATGCTTACCATGAGTTTACATTAGGTACGAGTATGTTGGTCGCTAGTAGAGTTGCCGCGAATAGTGGTTATAGCGAATAGTCGAATACCGATTAATCGCCATTCACTTCACTAANAACATAAATAAATAAACGGTGTCCTGCCCTAGGCTGTAAACCTAAACACAATTTCACACCCTCGCTACACCATCAAAATACACAGCATGTTTCGGATACAGCTTTATGTGACACACGGGAGAATATTTCACACTTTTTCGTCTATCACTAGCTGCGATTTTTAGACTTTATGGGCCTTATTAAATAAAAGTTAAACCCGGGATATGACATTTTCGTAAGGGTCAATTTAAACTAGAGTTCAACTAGGGTTTAACTTATAGCAATAATCGGGTATAACTAGCAGTCAACGTCTGCTTCTTTATTTATATTGCATAAATAGTATTTTGTTCGCATATTTTAAAGACTTTAATTTCTTTTTAAGATTCTACAAAAATCGCAATTTCAAATAGGTGATACAATAACGGATATCGATTTACTTCCTGAGACATAGATTTCCAAATTCACATGACCTGTCCTATTCGATCCTACTGTATGTATATTTTTTACTAAAGTGTTGAAAGAAATGTATGGTGTTAAAATCATTATAATTAATTATCTCTGGTGCGTGATTCATCGCAGTTAACAACGCTGTAACTATTATCTAATGTGTTACAGGTTTAAATATACTGCCATAAATATTTCAGTAAGTACCTACATTAATGTATAATCTACATTAATTGCAGGTGTATTTGAGAGAAATCATAGCTGCTCGTAATAAACGGTACACGAATAACGTGCAAAATTAAGTAATGTACCTAATTTATCTGAATAAATTCATCTCATGATTATCACACTAATCGTCGTAACCGTCCCAATTACACGGCCGTGTGTCCCGCGATTTTTACATGTCCACAATGGGCGTTGTCCCGGCGCGTCCCTATTCCTATCCCTATTGTCCGTCACAATCTGTCCGGGACGCCTTGTCTGGGCGAAAAGCCTTAGAATGTGTTCCAGGTTATGGGAGAGAGAGGAATCTCTTAAAATACCAATTTAATACACAGAACACACTGTATAATAAAATTACATTAATGGAAAAAGTAGGAATGAAAATTATCACAAGTTACTAACTTGTGATAATTTACATTCCTACTTTTTAACAGTTTTAAAAGAATTTAATTGAAGTTTTAACACAAGTACTAACTTGTGTTAAAACTTGTTGTTGTTGTTGTCTTGTTGTAACTTTTAAAACTGTTTTTATAGTAACTTCGGCCTTTACTTCTATCTAACCTTACATTAACAAACCCGTAGCCCCACAGCTGACATGCGAACTGACCGTATGTACCGTCAAAATTTTTCGTAGCCTTTGAAGTACACAAGAACAATAAAAAATACAAATTGTTAACGTGGTCTCTCGCAAGTTGCAACAGCATAAGAGTTACGAGAGTTAAATTATTTAGTTTAAATTAACTAAAACCTCTACCACTTATGCCTTACACACTAGCTTAGTCCGTTCCATTCATGGCCGCCATATCCAAATGCGATAAGATAGTCCGTATTAATCGCACGAGCATTCCGGATTACCCAGGTTTACGATAGAGGGTCCAGGTTTAGTGCCAGTTTAGGCCCGAACTGTTAACTAGACACGTTTTAAGTGGGGTTGTCCCTATTTTGAGTAAGCACTTGGCGAGTTAAGTGCCTATTATATTGTTTATTAATTACGTTTAACGAGGTATGTTCTTAAAGGCCCAATTTTTTTTAAAGATTCTTCTTCTACCTCGGCCCCTCGCTGATGAGGATCGCGACCACATAGTGTTCCTCCACAGACTGTGGTCATAAGCATTTTTAAAGATAAAAGGCACAAAATAGGAGCAGAAGACATTCTACATATAAGTGTGCTCGGGCAACGCACACATAGACAACGCTCACGGACACGATATCGCCAATAATCGCGAACCAGTCTAAACCAGTGCGAGCGCGAACGCCACCCGGTTGAGACGCGTCTGTGTGCGTATGCAAAATGAACTATATTCAGGTGATTGTCTTCTGATACTATTTTGTGTCAAAAGTTTCGATGGGTTCGCTTTTATCAGAACAATCTGTAGTGACCACTTTAAAATTTCAATGAATATTTTAAGGCAGTGGCTGATTTTATCTAGCGTAGACCAGTGTGCCTACCATGAGTTTACGTTAGGTGTGCTCGCTAGCGACTGCGTAAAAAAATGACATTTAAATGTATGACATATTGTGCAGCGCCCCTAGCGGCTACTTTCAAGAAATAAAATCTTCATAGAATTTTTTGACGTATTCGCTAGCGAGCTCACCTAACGTAAACTCATGGTAGGCACACAGGTATAGCTTAAGTGGCAGATAAGAAGGTTTGAAAAGTGATGAGCCTATTGTGAACTCGGATAAGAATTTTCAAAATACATTACTGAACTAACAAGCTATCGTACAATCTTTGCCTAAATCGTCTCATATTGTATTGTATCTGTAACAATCCATATCTCTTTCACCTCACTGATACTCGACTATCCCTCATTGTGTCTAATACTTATTCCGATTCCCGAAGCGAGCGTCCCTTTAGTTATCCACAGATTATCTGCTCCTTTATGTTCCCTAATGAATTGTTTGTTTGTCTGTATCTTGTGGATAAAGCTGCCTGTGACAGGTTAATCAAGATTCTGGAAGGTCAGCTCTTTGATGGCTTCTGTTCTTATAAGACTCTTTCATTAGACTTCTTTTGTTTTCTTTGAAGATCTTTTTGTTTAAAAAAATAAGGACTTGGATATCCTGAAGACAATAAGGCTGAGTTCCACCTTATTTTACCGTAACATTAACATTAAACGGTGCTTTTTGTATGGAGTTTGACAGATTTTTGACGTTTGTCAAAGTTAAAATAAGATAGTGCAACTCAGCCTTAATAGTCAATAGCTACGCTAAAATGAGAGACAATGCCGCTCAATTTCAAAGTGGGAACTGGGAGCAAGCAACATGTTGCACGGCATGTAAATGGGTTTACTAGGCAGGTATGGTATGTACCACCCTAGACTGCATCTCAAATTCTCAAGTAACATCAGTATGCTTACCATGAGTTTACATTTGAGTTTACTAGTGTGTTTCTCGCTAGCGACTACCTAAAAAACAACATAAAATGTACAGTGTCCCTAGCGGTTGCTTTCAAGTACTAAAATCTTCATAGATGCGATGACGTTTGATGTAAACTTAGGTCTACTATCCATGAAAACCGCACTTTATGCGCACTCTTGCATCTTGCGTAGAAAAAATTAAATCTGTCCACGGAGCGGCACGTAGCATCTTACCATTCGTCAAATGACCGACAGGTTGCTAGGAACAATTGCGGTCAAATACCCGCAGCGCAGGACCGTTCATTATGGAAAGCCTTGGGGGAGGCCTTTGTCCAGCAGTGGACGTCATTTGGCTGAAACGAACGAACCTGACTTTTGCTGCATAAAATAATGCAGGACAAGGGTTACGTTGCAGTAGTCATGCATCTTGTTAGAGTGCATTTTGTTAGTGCTTTTCTGGATTGGGTAATAAACCCTTACCCAATCCAGATAAGCGAGGGCCTTCAAACTTGGGCAGCCATCATTAACAACCTGAAGAAAGCTCGTAAGTGACTCGACGACCCACACCAATTGGAATAAATGATGAGCAAAACCCTCAGTGAAATGGGATCAGGCCGAGTAAAGGGTGAGATTTGTGTGCATTATTAATGTTTCCTAATATATCTCTAATAATAGATTGTCTAAGAAAGACGATCAGGATTAAGGACAGATAGAACGAAAAGAAAGAAATATACAAAAGATAAGGTTGATTATTTTAGGGATGTATCACAACAGTGATAAAGAGGTAGATAATCTTTAACCATTATCACGTCTGTGCCTGGGCACAAGGGAATTCATAGTACCTACCTAACTAAAACTGAAATCGATAAAATCCCAAACAAATGTTTTGTACCTAGTAACATAGTGCAGCAATAACGTAATTAAACCTGTGACGAATAATTAATTGTCTCTAGACAAGACTATACAAACAGATAGACAGTGTGCCTCATAGCGACTCTATGAGACACTCTCATTAGATACAGACAAAGAAAATGTAGCGAAACCATCTCGAAATTGAATCTGTCATCAATGTTAACTACTAGAGGGCCAGATCAGAGAACACAGTTAATGAAAACTCCAGTTCTACAGCCACTAAAACAAATCGAGTGGAGCCAGCTGACATATTTACACGAATTCACGGCACAAGGGCTCGCAGCCAAATTGCGTGTCTCAATGAGTGCGATCGGCTGGGGTGAGTTCACATTGAAATAATACTTTAGTTTTTACCCGACTGCGAAAGGAGGGTTATGTTTTATAATTATACATTAAGGCTGAGTTGCACCATCTTACTTTTACTTTAACAAACGTCAAAAATCTGTCAATCTCTATACAAAAAGCACCGGTTATCGTTATAGTTAGTGTTAAAGCTAGGTGCAACTCAGCCTTAGAGATTCTGCTGAAGTCGCGGGCAGTACCTGGATTAGAACAGCACAGGATCGGTCGCTGTGGCCATCCTTGGGAGAAGTCTTTGTCCAGGAGTGTAAGCTCTTTTGCCACGCGATGCAAGAGAGCTACTGATTTTCTTTTTAATTTAGGTAATCTCGGTTGGTTTTTTTATTTATTTCACACGGGGCATTCTGATTTGGGCAAGCTTGTCCAGGATAAAACAAATCGTTTGTATGTTGATGCCTACGGAGTCAGTGTCAGACTGAGGATCGAGGGTCGGTACTTCGAGCCCCCGTATTGTGGTGGACCAAATCCTACACAAGCATATCATAAAGCTATGTTAGGTTGGAAGTTGCAATAAAAAGTTGGAAGGATAAATGGGATTATGAGTAATTTGCGTACAATAAATTGCTAATCTTCTTTAAAAACAGTCATTATTGGTGTATCACAAGTGAACTGTCCTTAAGCCGTAGGCGTGTTTAATACGCGGCGGTAATTGAATTTTAACCTGCAGCGCGATTGGCACGTAATTGGATTGTAGGACGACACGCGGGCCAGTGCGTTTGTTCTTTATTTGCCTGTAATTTTAGGCGTTCATTTGTGCCAATGGATAAAATAGGAGTACAGGAACATACATAAACTTTGAAAAAGAGTCTGGCAATAGTTGGTAGGTAAGTTTCTTGCGCTGGTTTTCGGCGCTGGCTTTTAGATGGTAGAGCAGTGGTAGGAATAATGTAAACACTTTTATTAAGACACGTGAAAATGCTCTTTAAAAACCATATTTCTAAAACTAAATAAATTTTATAATAAATTCAATTTTGTGCTTGACCTTACTTGAAATAAGTTTGATGAATGTAGTAAAGTAACCTTCAGATAGGCGTGTGATTAGAAAACTATTCAGTCACTCACTTTTCATGTTCACCCTACAGTTAACACTTTGCACGGCTTGCAACACAGTTGCAACCAAACGGTCTGAATAACGAAGTTTTCATGAAAATCAAAAACCGTGTGGATCAAATAATCCTTTGGCTGCCACAGCACCGAGGGCGACACGGATGAGTGAACCGGAGTGTCTGTTACTCATTGGGGAATACCGCTTTGCTTAATCCTGTTTAAGCCTTAACTTTGTTTTCGGGAGTGAAAGTGAGGCAGCCGTGGAAAGGCAGCTAAGTGCTGAGAGTTACATACATTTTGTTGTTGAGTAAAATTACCCAAAACTTCAGTTAATTTTTATTTGTTCTAATTCAAATGTGACGTAATTGATCTCATAAGTCGGCAAAATCTTTCACCAGAGAGGGAGACTGTGCTTCGGCAGATGAGACTAAATGACCAATGATAATCAGCATTAATTAGTTGTTAAAGGTTCTATTGGTAACGAAACATCCAGGCATGCCTATTTGGCGAAACCTATAAAAAAAAGACGCTATCGTATTTTATAAAGTGTCGTCATTGAACAATGAAACCATGGACATTACATTTAAGCCACAGTACACTACGGTTTACACAAATCATAGACAATCTGAATGAAACAACCCTCTCGGATGTATTCAGTTACTGATCACCGGGGGGCGACACGGTTGAGTGAGCAAGGAGTGTCTGCTCACCGGGGAATACGTCTGAATTCACTGTTTGATAAATTAGCTTCTGCTGTGGCGTTGAACATGTTAAACACCGATGCACTATTAAACTCCGTTTAGTTTATGTAATCGATTATTATCAACAGTCGAAATTCTTTAAAATTCAAAAAAACTATTTGCATCGTATAGAAATAACCTATTTTAGCATTAAAAAGTTCTAAAGAAGTTACACCAAAGTTTTCATAATTTGTTTTTAACGACGCTAAACTTGTATTTTTCTCGTAACTCTATACATGTTGCTTGAGCCTCATTATGTTTTATGTCTGATTTTGTACCATATTTCTGTGCAAATAAATAAATAATTATTATTATTATTCTAGACGTAATTTAACAAAATATCAACAAACTTAGTCACTCACCCTCGCCGGATCATGTATTAGCTAGTCTCCTGCAAAATGTGATGTGAAAAATGTATGGAATATTAATGTTCCAAACACATACATATCCCTTATTTGCCAATGCCCTTACAAATACGAAGAACTGCAAAAATAATCGCAGGTACTAACAGACTAACATTATATTCAATTTAAAAGCGAACTTCCCTCGGGTCATAACTCAAATTGGATCATGAAAAGGAAATTACCTTAATTCGGGCAAAATATACAATGGTGGGGGCAGGAAAAGGGGAGAAAAAAGGAATGTATGCGAAATTGGAAAACGAGGGGTGTATTATGAGCTGAGGAATTTATGGGGCCAATTTTCGTGCACCTGCGCTGTCGAGTAGGCGACAGATTTCTACCGATTAGCTGAGAGTAAGAAATACTTTGTCTAAATTAGCGAAGGGTGTGATTGATAGTGATGACGGGATACGCCTCTTGCTAACGTTAATAGCAAGAGGGTATTTCTTGATTGGAGATGATGGATGCTTTATCGCCTTCTTGATTAAGCGTTTACCTGGAACAAACAAAAAGAAATTGTTAGTATACAGCTGAAAATATTTATGTTTATTTCTGTATTTTATCAATATGAACCAATTTCTTTACTGTAATAATTTGATAATTTTTAATCACGCCAGCATTAAACAGTTGAATTAGAGATATGAAATTTTCCGTGTTGCAGAATAAAGATCATTACATCTGCAGTCAGGCATCATCTAAATCCCTAATTTGGCTTTGAAAATCGGCAAGGGCGAATCAGTTTTCATGTGTCACCTCTGTTCGTTCGTTCGTTTCAGCCAAATAACGTCCACTGCTGGACAAAGGCCTCCCCCAAGATTTTCCACAATGAACATCGTCCGTCCACCTAGTAGGAGGCCTGCCCACGCTATGTGTCACCTCTGTGCGTAGTCTTATTTATCAATGGAGTCAATTTCGTGAACCAATAACCACAGCAAAGCGAGCTGTGTTTAGTCGTTCAGTAATTCGGCGGCGTGTGGGCGCACTTCATACCGCTAAGTAAGGCTTTCCTTTATCGCCGATTCTGAACGATGGCGGCGATATTTTAATTATACGACATTTACTTGCGAAATTACATAAATTGTGGCCGGGTATTAACTGTATAATTTTGGGGTTGGAAAGATTTTATGGACGGTTGAAATCGTTTGGAAAAGTGGTGGTGAGATGTGTTATTACCACAGGGTTTCTTTTTCATTTTGGTTTTCCTTTTTCACGTTAAAATGTCTGCAGCCTGTCTGACGAGCTATAAAAATGATAGTGGTTGGCTGTTTCAAGAACTAAAGTGGATTTTCACTCATTAGAGAGTGTTAATTAAATCAATATGCTTCTTAGGCTGAGTTGCTGCACCACCTAACTTTGACCGTAACTATAACGATAACCGGTGCTTTTGTATGGAGTTTTACAGATTTTTGACGTTTGTCTAAGTTCAAGTAAGATGGTGCAACCCAGCCTTAAAGTATTAAAAATATTCGGAAAGAAATTCAAGATTTATGATCAACCTAAAATAGCATGTCCAACTAAGTGATTGCTTAATCTGAAATACCTACTTATAGTACCTAAGTTATGTTTCAAAGGCAACGATATTACCTATTAGATAATCCTGGAGCTCCAACATCCGAAACATTACACCGATGATGGTAAACGTCAGATTGTCAGTACCAGTTGCATTCTATCTGCGTATAAAACGTGAATCCACACCAGACAGGTGGACGTTTAGTCGTTTAGGCTTAATTAACAGATACTGCGGTAAAATTTCATTCACTGAATGCTATCTGAATGAAGGTGGTACGCTAATTTAGCCTTTAGTCAATTTCTAGCTGAGATTTGAAAGCATTTTTGAGTCCTAAACCACATTGATAAAGTAAATAACGCAACAAAACATTTAGGGGTTTTACTTGAGCTGATCTTATTATGTAGTTCCATTTATTTCTCATTTACGTAAAATTAGAAAAAAGTACCATAAAAATAGGAGTTTTAAGCGAGAAATAGGAGTTGTTCATTCAAGATTAATTAATTTTGTCAATGTTTTCGTTACAAACAGATTTAATGGAGAAAAAATGTGCACGTGTAAGAATCTAAACTGTACCACATAAAAATTCGCACAGATATTTTATTTTCTTTGACCATTCGCAAGTCTTTTTCTTTTTCAAATCCCTGAATACGAAAGCACGTCTTAATTTCCCGGTATATCTTAATTAATTAAGTCCATTATCAACTAATCTATAAAAGAATACACTAAAGCATTTCGCAAAGAGAATACGATGAATTACAGACCAAAGAAATATACAAACATAATAAAAAAAGTCCATTTCAAGATGAAACGGCGCGGAAATAAATACGCGAAAGCAAAAGGGTTCCGCACCAATATTTATGAAGTTGCGGGATGAGTTATGACGATGAGAGAGATAGCTAGAGAGGTGAGGGAGAGAGCAGGTGTCCCGATGTCCCAGATTGGGTTCCGTGATTCAAATATGAGTCAACGGGAAGAGCGCCACAAAACGCTCTGATTTGAAAGGGATATAACTTGAAGATGAACTGTCAATAATATGATGTCTGTGATTATAGTTTAGTGCTGCTAAAAGTGTTTTTCTTTTCTTAGGTGTTCTGTTACTCAAATAAATAAATAATACTATTTTTTACTCAAATAAATAAATAAAATAAATATTTTTAATTTGAGATTTGCAACTGTATTACCTCAATAGGCCGTTAAGAAACATTAACTTTGCTGTGACAATATAAACTTACCCTCTTTATTACGGTAAATAAGGTATATAAAATGTTACACAAGAATCCGGTGACGACAGAACTTAACTGTGATTGATTCATTTTTAATTTTATTCTCCTTTTATTTATTAATATTGTCCCAGTCCAAATATAAATAACTCCGCACATCTCTGTTTGAAAGTTTTCAGAAGTAAAGTGGGGTCTCCCTTGTTTTAGTTTTCGTTAACGGAAGATAAATAACGTCAAGTTTGACCGCGCCCTTTGTGACTTTTTGACAGCTCCATTCGACCGCTTCCCACATCCCTTTGTAAAGTGGGAAGTGATCTTAATAATAAATGGAAATAAAACCAACTCGTGAAGAATTGTTAAGAAACTTGTAATTTGTTAGGACACTGAAAGAAGTTGAGTCGATATAACGATCACTTTTTTTGATGATCGCGACTTCGTACGCATGAAAATAGTTTGAATAATATTTCCCATGTTTGCAACATCTTTCTTTACTGCTCCGCTTCTATTGGTCTTAGCGTGATGATATAGCCTATATCCTTCCTCGATAAACGGGCTATCTAACATTGAAAGAATTTTTCAAAACGGACCAGTAGTTCCGGAGATCAGCGCGTTCAAGTAAACAAACTCGTCAGCTTTATAATTGAAAGTATAGAGATTATTTGAAGAACTTAGATTAAGAAGAAGGATCAAGTTCAGCCGTATTGTCAAGGGTCCTTTGTCTAATTTAATGGAAGAGGAATATTTAACAGTTTAACTTTCCCTAGAGACAAACTTCAAATTCAAAATCTTTATTGCTCCATGTAGGACTTGACCTTCACTGGAAGGGTTTTATTGGCGGTCAAGCTGTTACCCCTGGCTACACAGGAGATGTAGCGATGGGAACGAGAGGTGGGAATATTCTCGTATCACTCGGAATTTTGATTTTTTTCCAGCTCAACAGAAGAGAGCAAGTATCATCTGAACCTTACGGGCCCCTAAAACAATACCCCCGTACAAATCGTCCAAAAGGAATAAGTAATAAGATGTTCCGCCCAGCAATATTTTTATTTCCATTGCCAATTTAATAAGAGCTTCGCACCTTTTCTTAAACAAAGGTAAAACTACCCACGCTTAGTCTCGGGAATTTGGTCTCTGAAATATGACTATTTATTAAATTAAGATAATGTTTTAGAAGCAATAGACATGATTTACAGATTTAAATTTAAAAGTGATTGTTTTAGTTCATTAGTTTTTGTTCACACAGTCACATAAAAAATATTTTATCAGAATACCTAATAAAAGGCATTGAGTGCCCGAGCGACTGCACGCAGGAGGATTTAATGAATGCTGCTGACAAAGTCACTCTTCTCACACGAAGCTTTGGGCTGACACTGTGTAGGTTTGTCATCCACAGAGAAGGTTTGAAATTAACGTTTTTCCCCATCCCACTCTATGTATACTCTAACTTTTCTTAAAGGTTTGTTAAACCTTTGTTTGTCACCTGTCATCCGCTTTGCAATGGAGAGAAGTCGAACCCTAACTTCGAACTCCTGCTATGTTCTTCTGATTAATTTCGTTGTGGCAAACGAGCAGACGGATCACCTGATGGTAAGTGATTACCGTCGCCCATAGATTTGGTTCGCCATTGATTCGCCCATTGGTGGTTAAACTGAAGATCCTGGCTACACAGGAGTTGCAGCGGTGGGAACGACAGGTGGGAATAGTCCCTCCAAATCGTAACTGACTACCGCATGACATTAAGTTTCATCAAAAATAAATCGGTAATAAATCCATGAATCCTCTCTAATTTTCTTTACAGTATTAGTACACACAAGTATGGATAAAACCGTAAAACGATCTTCGATCAGTTCAGTTCAGAGATCAGCTAGTTCTCCTCTATTTTAATACGGCCTCTTCTCTACACCATAATATTAATAACCCAGTAGGTAATCATAAAGAGTCGCAAAGTTAAACCCCAAAATAGCGATTTCATCACAACTGCAGTTGCTGACGACTCAGCAGCGCTTTCATACTCAAATCCTCATCTTTTTTTTGTTCCAAAGCCCTCATAAATTAAAGCGAGAGCATTCCTCACGGCCTGCATGAATAGAGAAGCGTAGTCAAATGAAAAACAGTCAAACACCTTTTCTTTACAGCACAGTTTTAGTGAGAAGGCTTACTAGTACGAGTATATTTTGTCGTGCGATGAAAATTTAATTAAGGCTTGAATGTATGTACTGTTGTAGTGTTTAGGTAATTAGGTGGCATGCTAACGCAATTGTTTTTCAGTGTCTGACTCTCATCTTCATTTTTCAGCCAAAGGCTTCCCCCAATGATTTCTATATTTACCGGTTGGTAGCGGCCTGCAGCACCTTCCTACTACCTTTATGATGTCGTCGGTCTACCTAGTGTATGGACGTCCCACGCTGCGTTTTTCGGTACGTGGCCTCCACTCCAGAACCTTGCTGCCCCATCGACCGTCAGTTCTGCGTACTATGTGCCCCGCCCATTGCCACGCTAATCCGTCCGAACAAAAACCAACCTAATTGAGAACCTACTCCTTTTTGAAGTTGGTTAAAAACGGGACAAATGCAACAACAACGAACGTAACACATGTTTTTGTAACCGACTAAACTATCGGCCGAAAGAAAGTCTGCAGGGGCACTAACTAAATTCTAATAGTAGGAATTCTTGAAAGACGTGTATTTATTTAATTATGAAACATGTAAAGTAAACGTTTATCTAATGCTATTTTTGTATGATGAGATAGGAAGTGAACCTACTGTAGAGCAAGTACACTGTGTATCTTTCCGCCTAAGTTCCCATTCTTCCAAACTTGGATGAGGCTATATCTCATATGCAATGTTTATGAGCCTATGCCCAATTCCTTCTGTACATAATTAATTTACTTAGACGATGCTTTGTTCCGGTAAAAAAATGTGAATTACTTTGTAAAAATGTTGGATTTTTCTTTTGCGAATTGTAAGAAAACGTAATTGAAGATAATACAAAGAAATATGAACAGTAATTGGTTTGAGAGGTTTTCGACAAATACATTCTTTTTACTTATTTTACAATGATAAATTCCTAAATATAATCACAGAAACATAGAAAGGAATCACATAAATCCCTTTATGACTCCATATTTTTTTCAAATTAAATTAAAAACAAACTACTTCATCAAAAACCTACATAAGAGCAATTTGTACTTCTAATAGTTGTAAACAATTTAAATAATGATCAGACAACCGCCCCATACAGTAAGTTCGAAAGGAGACAAGAAAAGCCTAAAATAAATTACAATAAATAAGGGATGCGTCAAAATATGTCTCAAAGTTTTGGTCTTTCTAACTAAACCCAAGCCTAGTGTGGAGTATAATTTACTGCTCTAACTAGCGCATTTCTTTTTATTTTTTCTTAGTTAGCGATAAACGTAGGTACAGTAGATTGTTTTTAGCTTGATTAACAACCTTATTGTTTCTTATGTGGAAAGTCCAATAAAGGTAGCGGCAGTGTATTTCAGCTTCATTTTAATTAAGCCTATAATTTTAAATGAAAGTAGGCGCTATTCTTCTATAATGTAATCTGTCTTCTTCAACTCGATTACTGAACACTTTAATTTAATCGATACATCGTTTCCATTAACGAGTATTAAATTCCATTATCTAGGCTTCCATAACGTGACCTGATTCTCGAATATCGTGAACCTAAACGGCTAAATTGACACCAGGTGAACTGACGACGTCAACCGCTAACCACTAACGCTCAAAACCGATGTCCTAACCGCAAGCTATCAGAGCCTTTATGGAATTAAATCGATATTTAATTAAAGCCGATACGTACTAAAGTATTTATATTATTAATCTATTGTGACGTATTTTGTAAATTGTAATAACAACGATGATATCAAGCGCGACTTAAAGTTGAAGTCAGTCTTAACTATTTCTCTTCTTAATAATATTATCAAGAAATGAGTGCCATCCCATGTTGTTGTAGTAATACATACCTACAGCTTTCATATTATGTATAGCTGGAAACATTGAATTTTCGGATAAATCTATCAATCGGTTTATTCTGTAACCTATTTAATGGTACCGTTTGATAGCGCTCGTGAAGTATTTTCACGATCAGTAACCAGTTTTTCGACATCTTGTAATAAAATAATCGAGTGAGATCACTTATCGTTTCCACCCTATTTGGAGCTGGACGTCAGTCTAAGAGTCATTTTTATTACAATGCAGTTGTCATACAATTTTTCATGTGTGGTCCTTCAAACGGGCAACTAACATCCTGCTGAGTCTTCCAGTGACTTGGCCCACTTTTAGCTTGGTCCATGGGTCAAGTTGATTTTTTAATAGGTTTTTTTCCAATGCCTGGGCTCACCTCTAAGATTCTAGAGTAGATTTTTGTTGGTGTTTAATTTATTAATCAAACATTGACTGGGCCCAATCACTGGAAGAAAAACTAATTATAAATTCAAACCAGCGACTTGGCCCGTGGACCAAGCTAACAGTGGGTCAAGTCACTGGAAGACTCCCGTGTTGATAGATATTTTCGGTCTATCAGTCGTCCGTCCATCGGGCAAAGTAAACTTTGTATTGCAACCAAACACTAAATAGCCACTGGCAATAAAGATCACAACAACAAATTGGCGCACCCTATGCTCTTAGGCACGAATGGGAAATCCCGCTAAGTCTCCTAATAGGATTACTACGTTGACCACGGTGACCATCAGTTTGGAGACGACGCGACTGCTCAAGACTTTCTAAGATTAATTAAAGCGACGATAGCCGAACGGTGAGGGTATCGGACTCGCCAACGAGGAACGAGGAACGCGGATTCAATCCCCGCCGCCGATCGACTATTGTGGTGAACCCACTCGTAACCCAAGCATATTTTATTGAGCTTACCCCGAGGGGTTAACGGGACTATTACAAGTCTTGCTTAATCGTCACTGGCGTTATGCAATGAGTAAATCAGTGCAGGGAAACTAGGTACGTTCTCAATACAGAGTTTAGTATCGTTTTTTTAAGAAATTAATTTTTTCTTAGATTTTTGTCATTATAAATTAAAATATGTTCACGGCCGCGGCATAATACAATATGTAATATCTACTTCTTCGTATTCGTTGGCAGAGCGGTCGTGGTCACGTTGAGGCGTTGTTCACATCGGTTGTAGAGGCAGACACAACTCTCCGTACGATCCGTATTATCTATCTACCTGAATCTCAGTCTGTCCTTCTAAAGCCACATCGCCTGGTCACCCTCGTCTAGAACCAAGCCGCTTTAAGCAGATTTCCACCCGAACCGTCATTAGGCAGCCGCAGTTTACGTTCACACTAATTTGATAAGGAGTCGCCGGTTCGGATCCCGGCTAGGGCGTGCAATATTGATGCGGTTGCCGAATACGCAATCAGAGGCCGTTTATATTTGGGTGATAGTAATTAATACAGTGCCCACATATCGGTATGGTTTGTGTGAATAGAAAATATTAGTACAGTAGAGCGTCGATTAAAGGATTAACTGGATTAATGGTAAACATAGGTGATTGGGAAACCGATTAACTAAAAAAATCGTGTTTTGTTTTTGTTAGCTTAGCTAGCACTTTGAACAAGTGGTTGTTCACTTAGTTGCTATAAGGATAAGCAACAAAAAGGCCCATTCACAAACATTACTATGAAATCTTACAGTGCTCGTGGACGCACAGGGTGACACACGTACCAACCACAGATCTCTATTCAACGCTGTGCGTTCTCTTTGCTGCGTCACTTAAGCAAGCATCGTTTGTGAATACGGGCGTAAGTAGACATGGTAGTTAGTAAACGCTACTTCATTCAAAAGTTAATGACAGCAAATAGTGCAGTTACATTACCAATAACAATAATAATGAGGTCGTTTTTTAACCAATTTACTTATTTATTGATTTCTACACAGATATTATAGTAGAATATTGAAAAAAAAAAACGACCTTCATATTATCAGGTGTACTAATACTGCAACAGCCTCAAAAGCCTTAAATGAAGACGAGCCCAATCCCGGCGATCCTGGATCCTGGACATCAATCAGCAGCCGCTGACAGATGATTAATCCTGCAGGATTGGCGGCGGGCCAGGTGTTATCCTGACGATAAACAAACGTTTTAGGGTTTGTGTGGATGACATACGGGCGGTGCGTTTGGACAACCATTTGGGCACATTTATTTAAACGTTAGTTACACATTAAACAGGGTACAAAAGGCGAACTTAATGTTATGTAGAGAACTCCAATTGGGCCAATTTTGGCTATGAATTCATTATATAAATTGTTCTAACAATTGATGTATGAGAAAAAATGGTAGGTACTAAAACTATTAGAATCACACCACACAGGAATCCATCAACCTTACTCCAACGGTAAGCTGAAGTACATTGATGGATTCCGAATACATCTGAAATATAATTTGTTTTATATTTTGTTATTTTTTGTATTATAATTCATCTCAAATTGATTAAATTAATTGACCCAGATGTGACATGTAGTCGTAAAACAAAGTTTAGTACACTTAAACAATGAGCAAAATTATTGTTCCACAGCCAACAAGCCCGTGTGTCACAAAGTGATAAGTCGCCGACAATCGTTTGGTGAGATCTAAAAGATGTCAATTTGTTACGAGCGTTCGTATTTTTCTCGTAACAGCCCTCGAAGCGCCTGGTTGTCCTGGAATCCTGGACTTACTTCTGGAGCCGGATATTGCTTTCACGAGAATCGGCGTGGAAATAGTCGGATGCAACGACAGATCGCCAGATTGGCGTCGTGACATCGATTTCGACGGGTCAAAGGACATTTTCGAACGAAATAGACGTCGCTTTGAGGGAAGATTGCCTGCAATCCTTCTCGTATCTTCTTTTGGAAAGCTAGTCATTATCGGCGCATATCCGGACTACACTAGGATTTGTGTTGGAATTTATTTAGAAATTGGAATGAGAGAAAACGGTGCGGTAGTATTTAAATAAAAGTTATGTTACTCATTACAGTCACCTAATAAAATGGCGTTTAATATGGAACTGTTCTAAACTGCAGGGTTACCCAACTGGTGTTCTACTTGCATGTCACATTTTATTAGTCTTCGTCGTCGTTTCAGCCGAAAGACGTCCACTGCTGGACAAAGGCCTCCCCGAAGGATTTCCACAAAGACCGGTCCGGCGCCGCTCGCATCCAGGCACCTCCCGCGACCTTCACCAGATCGTCGGTCCATTTTATTAGTAGGAGGTGTCTATTATATAGAAATGAAAGAATGGAGACAACTCAAGGGCTCTTTAAACAAATTTTCAACTTTAAAGAACTGACCAGTGATGAATCAAAGTATAAACCAGACTGAATTTTCCGTGCTATACGTCCGGCAAACACTCGCTTTATTCATAACATTTGTCTAACTAGAGCTGACGGGAATATTCCCACAATGTTAGTAAACGCGCCTGACATGCGGTGTCACGCGCACGCACTACAGACGAGATTTAAAACGCCCGTCTAGGCACTACGCAAAACAAAGACCTTTCAGACTGAATAAATTTACAGGAATTTACATAGGATCTACGGCTAGGGGTGCCGCAAAAAGTTTATCGGTTTTCAACTGAAATGTATTGCCTGACGTTAATAACGATATATTATTGCCAGTTAAATGGCAATGCCAGATTTTGTATGGAAGGTGGCGTCTTTTTTTTTCGCGCGGCCATCGACCAAACTTTGTTTTTTGATTGCAAAATAGTGTAATAAACCAAACTTACTATGACATGTATACCTCTAAACTCAGTCTGAACTGAGTTACGAGCGTTAGAAGTTTGATGATTTACATACTACTTAGATTTGCTTTTTGCGCGCAAGTTTTGTAAGAAATTGCAACAAAATATTGCGCTATTTTTTTATTGCGCTGATTCTGCTCCACACTGATGTCTGGAGCCTTTAATGGATGGTATTGTTTGTTTACACATACAATATTTTGTTGCAATTTCTTACAAAACTTGCGCGCAAAAAGCAAATCTAGTATGTAAATCATCAAACTTCTAACGCTCGTAACTCAGTTCAGACTGAGTTTAGAGGTATACATGTCATAGTAAGTTTGGTTTATTACACTATTTTGTAAACAAAAAACAAGGTTTGGTCGATGGCCGCGCGAAAAAAAAAAAAAGCCAATTTCCGGCATTGTCTTTTATCAGGGACACATTTGATTACAGAACAGATTGCAAAATTTAGTACGAAAATGTTATTGCATTTTTCGGCGGATAAAAACTGTCTCAGATACTCTTTGTGCCTTTTTTTTTACCACAAAGTTTGACATGAGCAGTCTATCTATATGAGCTTATATGTAATAGGTACTAGCTTTCCGGCCGCGGCTTCACCCGCGTGGACTTTTGTCTTTCACAGAAAAACTTTATCACGCGCGTTCCTGTTTCGAAAACCGGGATAAAAACTATCCTATGTCCTTTCCCGGGACTCAAACTATCTCTATGCCAAATTTCATCAAAATCGGTTCAGTGGTTTTGGCGTGAAAGAGAGACAGACAGACAGAGTTACTTTCGCATTTATATAGACTGCTCTACGTTATGAATATGGCGGCAGGTCTATGTCTTCGATACTAATTTATTTATGGCAACGAATTTTGGAATTAGGCGAAATGGAACCCTCGATGAAAATTGGATTACTAGATCATCAGATTCAGGGTGGTTTTGGAATCGTGCTTACGCACTGTTATGAGCCTCTGGGGATTTGGGTTTTTAAAAAAGAACACGAGATTAAAAGGATAAGACAGCCGTCTAGTTCGGATGGTGGAATGAGACTGGCAAGGAGATGCGAGGGATCGCAGGCTATGGATAGAAAAGGATGAGTCGGCAAAAGGCGAAATGTCAGGTAAGCAATATAGGGTGCGAGGGCTATCTGTAACACCTCCCGGGGGTAGACTAAACATCGGGGTGAAATGAGCGATGTTTAGGAAAAACGGAAAAAGGTAAGTATTTAGATTTTACACATTTCTGCGTATACTAGGAGATGGGATTTCTTCTGCATCAGGATGACGTTTAATGATCTTCAAGGGAATGGCTGGTTCGGGAGTTGGAGGAGCTGGAGCTGGTTCTACAGGTAAGTTTTCAGGATTGGCGCGAGAGGATCTCGGGAAAAGGTAAGTTAGACGGCTGCGCGATTTAATGCATAAAAACATTTTTAAAATGCAAAACATTAAAATTATACATATAACGATTATGAGTGTAATCGAGTAATGAGTTTCGTATTTAATAAGGGGATGTTGATTTAAAATTTTATCAGTTTGGTCAGATATCGACCTTAATTTTGATTTCGTTTCCAAAGTAAAAACATCTAAATCAATATTTTGTAATTTCAAGGGGACTTCATCATTACTGATTACATTTATAAACTTATCTAGGGTACAACAAGATTGATTTATAATATTAAAATCTGGTTGAATTACAGTAGTGTTGATTTTTACATTATTAAATTTAGGTATTAATTTCGTACTTTTACAGTAGGCTATACAATTGTTTGGTATTGTAAGTATTCCTGTGCCAATGATACTTATTTCTAGGATTTTCTGATTTGGGCATTCTATATATAATTTGGTAATTTGGGATTGTACATATATCCAATTATTATTGTAAAGTGGTGTCCATAAATCTATGTTTCCGTGGACGAAATCGGTTTGACACTGCACTGGTATAGTTTTTATTACACTGATCATTAATTCACTTTCACAACTTGGATTCGCACTAACGGGGATTTGACTACTACTGCTGTTTTTCTCTTACTCTGGGATCTAGTAGAAGGTCCAGGAGGGGGTAAATGCTGGTCCTGGCCTTCGTCATCTATGTCTGTTAGAACCACTTCGGGTCTCTCGAATTTTGGACTATTGGATCTCTCTGCCATTTTGGTACAATATTATGAATTAATTCAACAACAAAAATAGAACAACAATTGGATTTAGAATAACACACAAAAAGATTAAAAATTACGATAGCTAAAATCGGACGAGCAATGACCAAGTTACTCACTGGAATGCGGATAGCGCGATAAGGACGATCATTCTCGGAACTGGAAGCTGGAAGTCGCGCTGCTCTCGGCGAAATGTATGCTTGTTGATAAGCCTCGCTCCGTTGCGTCACTGGATGCTCGCTTGCCGGTCGCAGCACGAAATTGTGCGCAACAGTGGGCAAACGGCTGTTCTCGGTGGAGACCGGCTGCGGATGATTCACGCAGCAGTGGGCCTCTCAGGAACTCAGGAACGTTGGAAGACTTGGGCCGGGCCGGAACTCGGTGTGGTATTGGATTATTGGAGGTCCACACAGTGGAGTCGGCGCTTACACACAACACGGCACACACACACGCGTCGAGACTGGATTTATAGATTTAACTTGGTTTTGAAATTGAACTGTAGACGTTGACCGGGGACTCTTTTTGAATCCCTTTGCGCTGCCACCAAATGTTATGAGCCTCTGGGGATTTGGGTTTTTAAAAAAGAACACGAGATTAAAAGGATAAGACAGCCGTCTAGTTCGGATGGTGGAATGAGACTGGCAAGGAGATGCGAGGGATCGCAGGCTATGGATAGAAAAGGATGAGTCGGCAAAAGGCGAAATGTCAGGTAAGCAATATAGGGTGCGAGGGCTATCTGTAACAGCACGCTGACCGCCGTCGCTTACAGCCGAAATGTATGAAGCGTCGACGTTACTCAGTAACGTTCTTCAATTACATACATATTGATCTATCAGCACCTACATTCAGCGCGGCGATTCTGAAACCTGCCCTAGTATTAAATCTAAGACTACGTCTTATTACGATAATTGTTTTTTCCAGGTGGATTTATCCCGCGTATGACAGCCCTGCGCACGGTATCTGCTATTGTATAAGTTCAGTTTTGTTCGTCCTTCATGAAAGGCGATCAGCTCTTTTGCATGTGGGTTGGGGCAAATTGGATTTTAGCGTAAAACCTTTGATTGGCCGCTCTGAACTTTGTTTCTTTACTGGCTCAAATGTAGGTATTTATTATCACCTACACTTATCCCTATTTGTATTCATTCGGGATTTTATAAGGCTCCTTTGTTCTAAGTTAAAATTATTTAAGCTTTTCAATACAACTTAAGTTTTTTTATGCTAGACAAGGCAGGCAATTGACCGCAATGGCACCTGGTGTTAAGTGAGATGCAGTCTAGTTATTTGATGTATTTACTTTCGATATAATACTTAGTTAAAGTCTTTTACCGCATTTACTAATGGTGGTGATAAAGTGGACAGATGACCTCATAAAGGCAGCAAGAAGGCGCTAGATCCAGGCCGCTGCCAACCGGACAATCTGGAAATCATTGGGGGAGACCTACGTTCAGCGTCCTGTGGCTGAAATGATGATGATAATAATTGACTAATGGATTAAAGTTTTAATGTTCTAAAGTTTTAAAAAACGATACTTATTTATTACGTCATGTCATGGAATAATCGATACATCGATTAGCCCTTCTTCCGCAATCGAATACTTCATAGTGTCAGAGCGAGCGCCATCGGATCCAATCGACACTGCATTCTTGTTTTTATTCCTTGAGATTTACGATGCAAGTGCGACGGGAATGAATGGGCAAATGACGCTTTTATTGCTGGATTTGCTTGTTTATTAGTTTTTTAATTTAGCCATTTGATTTTATTGGTACTCGAACATTCCCTATCACTCTCGTTAAAACAAGAAAGTCCCTAAATGACTGGTGTAAACTCGTGAGTGTGTCAGAATTAGGATTCAATACTCCAAATAAAATTACGTCTACTGATCTTATAAATCATGATTTGTGAAACTGAAAACTGGATTTCACCAAATTGTACGTCAAACAGAAAACGCAGCGTGAGACTTCCACCCACAAGGTGTACCGAAGACCTTATAGCAGGAAGGCGCTGGATGTAGGCCGCTACCAACCGAGCGCTGTGGAAATCATTGGGGGAGGCCTATGTTCAGCAGTGGACGTCCTGTGGCTGAAATGTCTGTCTAAATATGACCTGAATAATAAATAGGCAAGTCTTTTAGTCGGTGCTTACCTAATTCTAGAGAAACTGACACTGATCGTACGCCTGAGCGAGGATTATTGTCTCACAATATTATGTACGTAAATTATTCACGACGATCAAATTAAGGTTTCGCCATACTGTTAATTGCTCTCCACATAACCAGTCTCATCATCATAATGGCTATCTTCTAACGCTCGTTTATATCCGTTGTTAATTTGCTTTGTTTTCGTCTACCCGCAGTGACCACTTCGGCAAGATTAATGACATCCGAACCTACAGGATATTAACTTTAGCTCAACGCTTAATCTTCGCTATGGAGGCTGGCAGCCAATAATCACGTCTATATTAAAAGTTGAGCATTTGATCATGATTTTGGATCTTCAATCATGATCGCTTCTAGTTTTGGGCTCTTTCAAATAAGACGTTTTGAGACAGCAGTCTTTCGGCGCGCGGAAAATTTTATGACAACTGTGTTGGAATAAAAATGACAAATACCAACCTAATTGACGAAGAACCCTTATTTTGCTTCATTGACAACCCTTCAGGTGAGTTTGGACTAGAGCATTTACTTGTAACAGAAAGACAAGCCGACAGAAATGTCAGCCTTCCACGAACTAGGCGTAGTACATTTTACCTGTATTGTATGTACTATTCGCAAGAAAGTACATTACATAGAAATACTTTAGTCCATACTTACCTTTAGAAGATAATCGTCAGTGGTTAGAAGAAGGTTCTTGCTTCTAATAGACGAATCCTCCATGTAAGAACTAAAATTCAATTGCAAACTACATGAAGCAGACTTTCCTCGAAAGTCAGAAAATCTAAATCCAAATTTTCATTTAGGAAAGCTACTTACTTCAAAACTGAGCTTAGTAGAGCAGAATGTTTCAATATTATGTACCTAGTTTCCACCTCCGTATTTTGTAACTATGTATAAGTTCAGTATTGTTCCATAATGCTGTACTTAATTACAAAAGATTTTAGGAGAAATATCTTTATCTTTTAACCAACTTCAAAAAACAGGAGGAAGCTCTATGTTCGACTTCAAATACTCGTACTAACCCGAAATAATTACTCAGTTCTTAAGTGTTTTCCGTTAACATGTTTCTTCTAACGTGAATTTCACTTATGAGAATCCAAAACCTCGTGGCTTCGCTCGCGTGTAAACTTTCCCAGAAAGCTGTTTCTCAGAAATGCCAAATTTTCAGTTTAAGGTTTAGATGAGAACGGTAAATGGGCTAAGCCATAAAGCTAAGGCTAAAATTAATAATGTTCAAACTACAACATATTTGTAAATGCCTCTCATAAGCTAATCCTGGAGCTTCGGCGTAATCTTGGACGTAGTGCTGCCAGGGAGGTATTAAAATCGGGACAAGGAATTAAAGATTAGAGGTTTTTATTATCGAACTGGGACAGAAAATGTAACAGAATTGGTTGAATTTATGTTACAAAATAACATGTTTTACACTACGTAAGTCATGAGACGGCTTAATATGCAAAAAATGCTTTCAAAAGCACGAAATTGCATGTATTCTTTTTCGTATAATGAATTAAATGCAATATTTTAATTGAACGGGGATACATTACATTGAGTATGTCTCATCAGTCATCCCTCCCATCTGGGACAGGGAATCAAAATATCAGAATCGAGAAAGTCAATCTTATACTGCTGAATCACGAAGGTACTATTTATTATCTATCTACCCTACTCTACCAGTAGTAGTAGTTTCCCTATGTACTGTCGATAACACATCAGACTATACATTTTTGTTGCAAAATCATCCCTTATCACAACTAATAAGACAACAGTGCATCTTGTAGTGCTGTCGTAGGCAACAGTGAATTGTCCCGTCCTGTGTCCCGAAACCGTGGCTTACCGTTACCGCACTACGTAAGCGGTATAAGCCCGCCTCGTTAATTATTACCGGATTTACGATCTCACCAAAATGTGAGTTACGTTGCGCCGGGGACGTTTTCTACAAGGAGTTATGAGGAGGTTTGAAGACTTACTAGTTCTTGGGGCTTGCAGATGCAGCTGGAAATGCTTGAGTCACTTTGGAGCGTCATTGTAGGTCAGAGGTTTGACGGTGGTTTGACCCTTCATGCAATTTTTAGCAAATAAAGGAAGACTTGAGGAAAGCTTGCTTAGAAATCTGAGATTAAACTGCAATAAAATAAACATGCTGCCATATGATATTAAACTGGTGTAAATTAAAAACATAATGTTATGGAAAAATAAATTATTTTTACTACCTACCTCACAAACTTGAGCAAAAGGAGACTTTCCCTTGTAAAACTTTATTACAATTTTGGAAATTATTGCTGTAGTACAGAACCAAAATATTGTTGCTGTGCTATAAAGTGCAGCAGATATCTATTCCCTTTTCTCCTGAGCTGAATTTAATCATTCCACCCATCGCCCAGTGTAGTAGAAACTTATCTTTTACTCTATTTCGAACGTGAGCGTGCTAAATCTAATTAACTCTTTCGATCCATCAAGTATCGATACCAATATCGATATTGCTCACCCCTATGTAGGGTTACCATTCATTCACATTTTTAGGACAAGCTGTAATTTTTATTTACTTGTTTTATGACTTTGATGAGAAAAAACTTCGACTAGGTAGGTACTATAACCAAAATACCCCCTTGTTGACTCGTTAGCCTGTGGGTTCATTCCCACATTAATTTGGAAAAACCCAACTACGACAAAAAACGATGCTGAAAAAGTATAAAACAAGATTTTCAGAATACTGAACTGAACAAAGTTGCTAATGTAGTTGCATAGTAATTTTCATGTTTGGAAAACTGCAGTAATGTCCGACCGAATGTTCGGTTTCGGTTTCGTTTTCGGTTGAGTTTCGGTGAAAACACGAGTTTCGGTTTAGTTTCGTTTTCGGCGGCAAACTTGCCGAAACTACGACCGAAACCGAATCTGTATTCGGGAGTTTCCGCGCTGTTATCGGTCATGTCGGGCGCGTTGAATGAGTGAATTATTTATTTATTTATTTCTCTCACAACATATTAGGAAAAACATTTCGTATAATATATCTGTTAAACTTAGATTAGCATTGAGAAAGCTGGTGCCTATTGTAGATTTTAAGAAAATCTGTATTACAGATTATGATGATGATGATGATGATTATGAATCCGATCAGAGTCAATGTCGTGATTCGCTCGCTTGTTTGTTTGCTGTTAGTTTTGTTTTGTTGTGGTGGCGAGTTTTCGAGTGATTTGTTTTGAATTTGGTAAGTTTTATCTCGTTTTATGTCGTTATAACATAAAAGCGGGTAGTAAACATAAAAAAAAAATTCAATATGACTGATAAAAGTATAATCAAGTTTAATCTAACCTATATATATTTTTTTTTGGTTCGCAAATGCTATACGTAAACAAACATTAGTTAGGTAGTTAGTAATAGTAATGACTATAGTGCATTTCATGGTGATAATATTATGGATTCAGAGTTTCAAAGTTCATTTTAGTATTTATCACCAAGGTATCCAAGTGGCAGTAGTGGCAGTAGGTACCTACAGTAGATACTAACTTACGTACTACCAATTTTGTTTTGAGAAATTATTAAGGTAAAAGACCCGACCATGGGACGGGTTATGTAGATGTCCTGAATAATGCGAGTAATAAAATGTAGACTATAAATCCTTCTTTTTCTTTTTTAATACATAATTTGACACCTTTTAGAGAAAAAAGGCGCTTTATAAGTTAAATTTTAATGCAATTTAAATTCAAATTGTTTATTGCATATTACACATTTTAAAGAGAAAACAATAAATACTGACTGGTTATAATAACGTTTTCTTTATTTTTCCCTCAAAATATGAGCCTTGTAAGGAAGTTTCGGTTTCGGTTTCGGTTTCGGCCGAAATAGACACCGTTGCCGAAATTCGTTTTCGGTTTCGGTTTCGGTCGTAAAACTAGTTTCGGTCGGACACTAATCTGCAGTCACACGTTGTCAAAGTGCTACGGTAGGTAGGTATATTTAACGTGTGACTACGCCTTGATGAGTTGTTTTCTCCTAATTAGAACCTCCTCCTTTTTTTCGGGTCGGTTAAAGATAGAGACTAACGGGTCTAAGCGTTCTGGGGGCGTAGTGTGAGTTTACTTCAAACGCATCCGATATCGACTGCGTTAAAAAATATAAAGATTTTAGTTCTTGAAAGTTTCCGCTAGGGGCGCTGTACAATCCGTCATACATTTAACGTCACTTTTTTACGCAGTCGATATCGTGCGTTTGACGTAAACTACGTTCCCTGGTTCCAAAGTTGCTATATCTTCTTTTGTTTTCGATTGATTACCATCGCGATTAAATTAGTCGAACATGGTCACCCTACCGTAATAGCTTGTGATTGGAAAGTAATCAGATGAGTGGCTGATCGCTCATACTCGATCGATTTCCGACGGAGTACGAGTAGTAGACCTAGACGTTATTAATGTTTCAGTGACATGTTCGATTGAATGCCTCGTAGCGCAGGCGATGGTTGGCGGATTGGGGCTGGAATTGGATGGTTAAAATGATGTATAATAGAGGTCATTTTTTCTTACAACACATTTGTTTATGCTTACTTATTTGGGATTATGGCAAAACCCTCCACTATAGTGGAGTGGACTGTAAAGGGCTGTTGATGATGATTTGTTTATGCTAATTGAGCTAGTTGTTAAAGCCACTAGCAGACAGTGGAGCGTTACGCCTCTCTAAAATAGAGTATTTTTGACAGTAGAGGGTGTACACATAGAAGTGAAACGCATAACGAGAGCTGTCAAATCGCCCCGCACTCATGCTTGCAGTTAGCTAGAAGCTTAATAATTAACTTTTATCTTACTTCTGTCTGAAATATCATTAGGTTTAGGAGTTCATATGAGTGTGTGTGATTTGCTCTCGCTCTCACCTGTGATAATGCGTTTTAGTTTCTAAACTCGAAAATTCTTTGAACTACGCTACATTCTCCAAAAATACTGGCCATACCTACACTTACTGCAAACCCTATAAACTACATTCATATACAAAAGTCCTCATCTCTAGCAACTCCCACTAAAAATAATACACGCTACAGTATGCATACATTTTTGTTGCATTATAACACTTATTCCACCCACATAAGGTGTCAAAACAAAACACAAAGTGTGGAGCATAATTTCGCTGTACCGACGCAACATTAGACCGTCATTACCGCTAGGTGGCGCTGCGATGACGTCACGTAAGTGCAAGGCTTTCTGCGGTAACCGTAGATGCACTTTACAAACGACATCAAGTTACATTTTCACTTTGCTTTTTCATTTCAGTGTTAATAAAAACGGAGATGTTAAGAGAAGATGTTGCAAATAAGAATGAAATACGGTTGAATAAAGTAACTAAGCAGAGAAAATATAACAGAGAGAGCTTTGTTGAACAGAAAGTACTACATGCAGTATATTTACCATAGTGTTTACCCATATGTTAACAACGCGTTAAAGTAACTAATGGGTTGGTTATATAACTTATGATACACACACCTTATAATGTGGAAGGCTATATCAATCTTGTATAATAATTATGTTATGAGTAAGATAATAAAGCATGCCCATTCAAATGGAGTATTCAATAAAGCTACATTCAACTACAGAGTATTGTTGTGGATTACTTCATGATGACATTAGGTGTAGTACACAGGAAAAATGAAACACAAAATAGCTTTTTTGTTACATGATACAATCAAAATTCTAATATAAGAAACGTAAAACATTTATTTAGCTTCAAACGCGAAATATGCTTTGACCGCCGACTCACCTTGCTCTAATATAAAATCTGCGGATTTAAAATTCTCATTTCAGCCCAGAGAAATAATTAAACATTCGCTCCGAAAACAATTTTGCGGTTCAACTAAACTAAACTCATTAAACCGACCGCGTTTAGGTTAAAAAATCAAATTTTACCGCGCCATTTTGCGGGGTTAAATGAAATGACGGTCGAATGCGATGTGTGTACAGCGGACACTTTTGTTGGGTGTACCACTTTTGTGATTTTCATAGACATCTCGGAATCCTAGGATGGCCTACTGATATTAGTTAAAGTTTACGAGGATGGATAGATGTTTGTTGCTCTTTCACGCTTAAACCGCTGAATCGATTCAGACTAAATTTGGAATTAAGAGACAGTTTGAGACCCAGGGAAAAATATAGGATAGTTTTTATCCCGGTTTTCGGGAAGCCCCCTTCCAAAAACACGCGCGCGATAAGTCCTTTCCGTGACAGCCTAAAATTCACGCGTACGAACCCGCAGGTAGAAGCTAGTTTTGAAACAAAGGAAAAATAACTTAATCCTGGAATAAGCGAAGTTATTCCTTTATACTCCAGGAATTCCTGGCGTCTCGGAAGAATGGCGGTATTTGGGACCAGAAAAGGTAAATATGGAATGCACCCGGCAAATACTACCGTGTTAATATTGGCCTGGGTATTTTCTAGTTGCATCTGTGTGAGATATAAAACTGTACAATAGTGTAAAATAAAGATGTAAAAACTATTAATTTCTACGACTAAACACAAGTAGTCTTTCTTGATCAAAAACTGTTGCATTTTAGAACAGATACAAAAATAATTGGATTGGATTTAATACGGGCTGGAAGACGTAGAGCGTGGGCAGGCCTCCTACTAGGTGGACCGACGATCTCGTAAAGGTCGAGGGAAGAGCCTGGATGCGGGCAGCGCAGGACCGTGCATTGTGGAAAACCTTGGAGAAGACCTTTGTCCAGCAGTGGACGTCATTTGGCTGAAACGAACGAACAAAAATAATGGATTTTTTTCTTGGTCTAACTTTTAGGCCGTCATCTTTTCCACTTCGGAATAAAAAAATCATAGGGGCTTTCGTCGGTTGCTTGACATCACGAGCTGTTTTATCATGGTGTCCAACTTACTGTCCATCGCACAAGGAACCTTTTAATATTCGTCGTTTCAGCCAAATGACATCCACTGCTCCCCCAAGGATTTCCATAAAGATCGGTCCTGCGCTGCCCGCAACCAGGTGCTTGATCATAAGATCGCGGGAAGTTATTATATCTAAATATATAAAAGGAGAAACTGACTGACTTAGTGACAGATCAACGCACAGCCTAAACGGCTAAACGTAGGCACTTGAAAAGACAATGCCGGAAATTGGCGTCTTTTTTTTTTCGCGCGGCCATCGACCAAACTTTGTTTTTTGATAACAAAATAGTGTAATAAACCAAACTTACTATGACATGTATACCTCTAAACTCAGTCTGAACTGAGTTACGAGCATTAGAAGTTTGATGATTTTCATACTAGATTTGCTTTTTGCGCGCAAAGTTTTGTAAGAAATTGCAACAAAATAGTGAGATTGTACCTATGTGTAAACAAACAATATCATCCATTAGAGGCCCCAGACATCAGTATGGAGCAGAATCAGCGCAATAAAAAATAGCGTAATATTTTGTTGCAATTTCTTACAAAACTTGCGCACAAAAAGTAAATCTAGTATGAAAATCATCAAACTTCTAATGCTCGTAACTCAGTTCAGACTGAGTTTAGAGGTATACATGACATAGTAAGTTTGGTTTATTACACTATTTTGTAATCAAAAAACAAAGTTTAGTCGATGGCCGCGCGAAAAAAAAAAGACGCCACTTTCCATACAAAATCTGGCATTGCCATTTGGAAGGGACGTATCTTTGGTACCGTAGAGGTGCACTAAGAAAAGAATTCCCGAAATTTCCACGGGAACGGGAATTAGCGGGAAAATCCTTTTGTATGATAAATTTAAACCGCTTAAGTTAGACGCTTGAAATTTGGCATGCAGGTACCTTAGTAAACTTAAAGCTTAGTTACAATAGGATATTGCAAAATTCCCACGGGAACGGTAGATAGGTAGTTTTTTTCATACAAATGTTTTTTCAGGGAAAAAACATTTGTATGAAAAAAATCTAAAACGCGTAAGATAGATGAACAGGGTAAAACGGGATCCACGTGTACGAAGTCGCGGGCGGCCGCTAGTTCCCCTATAGTTTAATGTATATGGCTTACTTTGCAAAAATAAAAATACTGGCCACCCTACCTGCAACCTGCGTTGTACTAGAGAATTTTCTGTCGCCCCTAACGGCTGCGGCATATCAGTGGGTCGACTATGTTTATTGTCTCGCCATTATACTTTCCAAATATTGCATTTGGGAAAAAGAATAGTAATATAAAGTCCTGTAAGTAAAACAACTTTGAAAAGGTCTAATACTTCATAGTCTAGAGATGCCGCTGATTTGGAAATACCTATAAGTTACTCCTCCTTTATAATATGACTATGATCTTATTTGCCAGTGAGTCCAAAAAATAGAATAGTAGTTCAGAGATTTACAGGAAAGCACAAACGGACTAAGAGCTGTTTTGACATTAAAAACAGTCACCTTTATTTTTGTTACCTACATTTTTACCACTTTCAAACGTTACGAAACCACTAAGATCTAATGTGTGTCTAATGTCAATTTCCACCGCTACTCTCCAGCAAGCCCAATATCGCATCAAATACAGAATATCTGTCAGCAAATACCAGCGTTGCAGCTCGCCACAAATTGTAGACCAGTATTTACACTTTAATGGCTGCCTGAAGTAGGTCGCTGCAGCTTCGCATGGTGACCGTATTTAGAAAAATGTCTTGGCACTCACTAAGGCTGAGTTGCACCACCTAACTTTGACCGTAACTATAACGATAACCGGTGTTTTTTGTATGGAGTTTGACAGATTTTGGACGTTTGTCAAAGTTAAAGTAAGATGGTGCAACCCAGCCTAAGTTACTACCTGTTTTCTCTTCTTAATACCGCTACGTTTTTATTTATTTTGCACCTTTATGAAGTTCGTGGCGGTTTCTGTGCTACACTGTTTGGTGTGGGTATAAAAGGAATTTCAGTGGAATTTACGTTAAAAATAACACTGAATTTCTATAGCGAGGACTTCTCTTGGAGACTGAAGAGTTTCCAGAAAAAGTAGAGTTTGAGAAATAATAAAATGAATGAAAAGTTGAAAGAGGGGGAAAAATGTAGGGGAAAACTTACATTATGCGACAATGTACGATTCGTCATCGACAGGATGTCCATTTCTTGAACATTGGCCTCCTTGAATGTTTTACCCTAATGATATTGATTTATCTATTCTAAAAAAATATTTTATTGCTTTCATGCTTTAGTCAACCCGTAGACAGCTGAACGTGTCCTCAGGAGCACGGCATCATTTTTCTTGAAGACAGTCAGGTTTATGCAAATCCTCCAAGTCCTTTGTTTTATTAATATTCTGCTTCAGCGAAGCCTTAGCTGTAGTTTTGAGAGTGCCGCATGTCTGCAGTGTTTGTAAAATGGCTGCGTCGTTTAGCGAGCAGCGGTGGACTCACTTTCTTTACTTGGCAGTAGAAGCTAACCCTGAAATAAAATTTAACGATACCCTGGTACGTTATTATTTAGTTAGGAAATAATAGGAAGAACATTTTGGACTTAGATGAAACTGAAAGGTCAAAATCTACCACCAATACCAGCATACTATACTCGTATTTAACTTTATGAAGTTATGTGAGTGTGAGCAGGTAATATTTTCGGCATATAAAGGTAAAAACTACTGGCATATACGAGCACTTAGTAGTCATCATCATCATCTCAGCCATAGGACGTCCACTGCTGAACATAGGCCTCCCGCAATGTTTTCCATGTTACCCGGTTGGTAGCGGCCTGCGTCCAGCGCTTTCCCACTACCTTTATGATGTCGTCGTCACCCACGCTGCGTTTTCCCACATAGTAGTAATGAGTGCAAATTAGCGACAAAATGTAGGTATCAGATAGTATGATCTGCTGCCGGCTTTATTACATTATGTTTGAAGAATTTAATATGAATGGGAAAGCTCATCTATTTCGATGATATAACAACGCATCTACATAAAGAGCTAGCTTAAGAAATGTCTACAATGTCGTGACTGCATCGAATTGCGGTAGGGACAGTTTAGAAAATTGCTGCGACATTCGCCGGCTAGAGTCACTTTCCATTCTTGGCAAGAAACTAGATACGAGCCTTGAAACAAAATATTACAGGATCATTTGGCACAAAATTATAAGTTGGGTTTGTACTTTCCAACTAGGCTAGTGGTGCTACAAATCCAAAGTATAAAATAGCAAAAAATTTAAAGCAACTTGGGTTCGGTTTTACATGTCGTGCGTTCAAGCTCTATTCTTACTTTAGCATCGATTTCATTTGAATTCGAACTTCATCTGGCCAAGTCAAATCTCACCTCAAATTGTCGGGCCGTCAAATTTTCCTATAGAATTGACAGCGGTGGCGTTGTAGGGCAGAGCGGAGAGGAGAAGTAGAAATAATGAAATCTTATTATTCAAAAAACTTCTCCGCTCCGCTACGGTCTGTTCCGCTTTGGTGGAAACTGGGTCTAACCCTGTATATTAGTCTCTGCTCAACTCTCTTTGTTCAGTGAGAAATGTACACTGTACAATGCCTAACTTGTTATTTACGAGAACCAAAATTCCAAAGCTCACCATCATTAGTTACGCAAATTTTGGCTGACCAATTTCTTGCGCGACGTTAAATATTATGGCCAGAACTTAATTAATATCGCCTGGCATTCAGCCTGATATTGCCAGTCTTGTATCATAAATGCGCCGCAAGAAATGCTTGAAGGCTGAATTTTGAACAAACAAATTCCAGCTTAGAATTTAGATTCCATTTAACTTTAAATAAACAGTACAATGGTTAGATAGAAAAGGTAACAAGACTTTGTTCTAAATTCTAACACCCATCATCTTCATCATTTCAGCCACAGGACGTCCACTGCTGAACATAGGCCGCCTCCAATGACTTCCACATCGCCCGGTTGGTAGCGGCCTGCATCCAGCGCCTTCCTGCTATCAGGTCGTCAGTCCACCTTGTGAGTGGACGTCCCAAGCTGCGTTTTCCGCTGCGTTGCTGCGTGTTCTAACACTTGTAGAGATGACACTTAGTGTTGTTGATTGGTATTCCAATTAGTTCTATGATAATTTAGTTAGCAAGCTGATGCTTTGTTTCATGACTTTGAAAGTTTTGTTAGCACATGACTGTGAAAACAGGAGTATAAAAGAAGAGAAAAAAATATGGTTCAGGCGAAAAAGTCCGCTTGCCGAAAAACTTTTATGGAACCCTAAAACTACCACTTTACTTGACTTACATATGCTAATAACATATTATTTGGTAAACATGAAGTTTGTACCTAAAACACAAAATATCAAGCATTAGCGGTTACAAATAGTTACGAATAACCATTAAATATGTATACCTAAAACAATTACATTACCTGGGTCAAATTACGGTAGTGGCAACCCTAATGCGCGGTAATAACCGTCCTTCGGCGATAATGAACAAAGTTGGGTCTTACAGGCCGGCATATCAGGCTTTACATTTTTGTTGGAAACTAGCCTTTATTACAATTACATAAGGATCAGCCATAGTTAGCTTGAAGTGCTGGCATACGTACATTAGTGGCCGAAATGAGAGGGTATGAAATACTTGCGGTGCGTTAACACGTCACCATTGAGGTCAATGGGATAGGTTTGAGCCGATTTGGAGGTTAATATTTCTCAAAGATTTTTGTAAAAGGCAGCTTCAGATACTCATGCGGTTGATTAGGACACAAATAGCTTTTTAAATTCAATAAAGAGTAAAGCTAAGTTGCACCACTTTGACCGTAACTATAAAGATAACCGGTGATTTTTGTATAGAATTTGACGTTTGTCACAGTCAAAGTAAGATGGTGCAACCCAGCCTAAGTAAACTTAACAACAAATACCAGCTTAGAATTTCGAGTTTCCATTTTACATTAAATAAAAGTACTGGATGCAGGCCGCAACCAATCGTGCGATGTAGAAATCATTGGATGTTCAGCAGTGGACGTCTTATGGCTGAAAATGATGAGGATGATGATGATGAAACTTAACAACAGCCTGTATAATATGTTATTCTGTTGTTTATGATAATATATCATGGTAGAGTTTATTCAAAATCCGTAAGTAACCAGTAATTTTTACGTAAAGGAAAAACAAACATCCATCTTTAACTAAAAATGAAATCCATTTCTATTTTCAGCAATAGTTCATTCAGACAAAACAAAATGTAAAGTCTCAAACGGCCAGATAGCATGCCTTAGTACACTCAGACGGATGCTTACGTGACCAGTGCATTCCGCGACCTAATACCATTCACTCCCAATCTCGACGTCAAAAGGATTGAACGAACAATAGACCGAGAAGAAAATGGCGGCTAATGACGCGATTGTTTGAGATTCGAAGCTCCTTTAGATTGATATTGAAATAAATCTTCAGGATTTAAAATTGAGTCTTTGGTTTAAAGATTTTTAAAAATAATAGAGATAGTTGTTATTTTGGTAGGTATCTATCCATATCAGCCTTTGGGGTTCATCTTCGAATATAGGCCTCCTCTTCAACCTTCCACCGACAAAAGATGGACAGATGACATCCGGCAATAAACTGGATGCAAGTGGCCAGGGACAGAAGTCAGTTGAACCTTGTTTCGGTATAAAATACAAATAAATCAATTTACAGATGTTCAATGCACAAAATGGGAGACTAAGTCAAATAAAGTGTTGAAACTATGAACACGCAAAAATCGGATAAAGTTCGAAGTTGCCAGGTAAAATCGCGAACACTCAATACAGTAAAAAGTAAAAAAGTCTCGCAAACGGGATGGTCATTAGCGAGGGCCGAGGAGAAACTGCATTTGCGAAACTTCCACTTTTACCAAATTCCAAAAAAGTGCAACACAATATCGCGAGGCACGCAGTAGTTTGTTCATACGAAGTTCACCGAGAGTTGTTGTGAACAGGTCTACTATTAGGCTGGGTTGCACCATCTTACTTTAACTTTGACAAACGTCATCTGTCAAACTCCATACAAAAAGCATCGGTTAACGTTATAGTTACGGTCAAAGTTAGGTGGCGCAACTTAGCACTCAACGCAATTGAACATTTTAATACACGACGTCGATGTGCGCATGAATAGCATGTATGTCATAAGGTATTTAAAATCATAGAAGAAAGTGCCTAAAACTTTGCTCACAATTTAGGCAAATGGGGCAAATTCTTAGCTAATAAAATAAACTAACAAACAGCTTTTAAGTCTTTATAATAAAGATGTCTAACTAAACAATTGTAATACCCGAAACCTACCTTAATGACAACCATACTTCTGTGATAGAGTTTCGAAACCTTCAGAAGTTTGAAATGTTGATACTCCACCTGCGAGCGTGTGGTTATTAAACAAGTTAAATGAAAAGAGCTGCCGGGACTCGCCGGCATTCCTGTTCGATGTAATTTAATAAAAACAGGAATTCCCGGCATTCGTGTGTATGGCGAAAAATGTGAGTAACCTTCTACCTTTTTGTACAAAGACAACCAGGATGAAATTCAATGAAATATGCCAGAGAGAAATTTGAAAATATTTATTTTATTCACAAGACCCGAACTTAGTTCGCTTGGAATAAATACCAATTGTCTGCAGGAGACAACAATAAAAATAGGTAGTATAAAGGTCATTTAGTTTCCACGGCAGGACCACGATCACAATCCTGTCTAATTTACCAGAGGCAAATGGACGATCTTTCGCATCTCTGTCATCAATAATTGTATCGTTTATAACTAAGTATTATAATCTCAATATGTTTAAAGCATTTGCCTAAAGAAGATTACATTATGATACAAACAAAATACACAAAAATCCATAGGAATAAAGCTAATTCAAGCATACATTGGAACCTAAGATTGGTTGGGTTTCAAGACGTTAACAAATTACAAGTTCAAATCTATTCCTGAGTTCACAGTTGAGTGTGGTTTCCAAATACGGGTCTATAAGCTAAGTTTAAACACATTAGTGCAACCATCCAAACATTAGCTTGCAAGCCAACACACCCAAATAGGCCAGAGCTTTGCATACATTTGTGTCCTGCAACGAACGCGCAGTATTCCCTAGGTGTATGCAATGCGGATCGCACCGATACGATCGCATTTTTCAATTTGGTGCAGTACAACTGGGGTCTATTTTGGGGATTCCGATTCATTTTTATCTCTTTCTCACTCAAACTGCTCAACGTACGGGACCATAATTCTACTACTTTTAAAATGGAATCGTTCTCCTACTTTTAAAATCTTACTGAACTCCCGAGGTGAAGATCTAAGGACACGACCTTCTGTAAGGCACGGAGACATCAAGATTTTTGAAGGTATTGTTTTATGCAGTATCCCATTTGGTAGTAGTGTACCTATCATCATCATCATTTCAGCCATAGGACGTCCACTGCTGAACATAGGCCTCCCCCAATGATCTGATTGATCGACTGGTATCGCTGACTGAGTTAAATGCTATACATATAGCAATAGCAATTACGTCAGCTTGCTCTACATATTATTTCGTTTTCAACAAAAGAGAAAAAGTTATAATTGAACTCGCTTTACAGAATAGACCCTCAAATTGCCCGAGGAGACAGCGATACGTGATAAAGGATTTAAAGCGTTGAATATGGATGATTTATGGATCCATTCAATTAGTGTGAACAAGAACATATGCGCCATTTGTCGGGTCTCAGTAGAGTACTTGTCAATAATGAGCTTGACGTTGAAAGGAAAATATGCGACGCATCAAATATAATCGTTAATTGGGAACGTTCGACATTTATTGCAACTGGCAATACAATAAAAATCTGGAAACACTCAACTCGTAACTATTGATTTCTATTATATTTCGATTCATTGGTACTTGAAGGGTTAAAGACGAAAATGGGAAATAAATAAAAAAAGTTCACAAAAAGGTTGTCCCATAGTGTTACGAATTAATTTTTGAATTAATAATAAGACTGGACAATATTGACGGACAGAACCACACGTTGGGCGCCACAAAATGTATGTCCCCCAATTTTACGTCATTTGATACATTCAATTACCTGTAACGTTGCATTGTTAGAACAAACATTAACTTAAGTTGAAAAAGCACAGTATACAGTAACGTTGAACAACTTGGAAAATGAACCATAATGTCATCGCCCTTGTTTATGCATTTTATATGGGGACACCATACTCGTATGGCGACGTAGAGCTACGAATGATCGGACTTGCTTGTACGAGTATGTTATGTGTATTGTTAGAATTTCCCTGAATCATTATGACAGATCGTATGTACAGTCGCAGAATGAAAAGGTTCGTCACCTTAGTGTCGGTTTTCGCTTGCACTAGATACTGTAAGAGTCAAACCTACCAACATTACAGTGCAAGAAACAGTGCTGCTAACATTTAAATAAATATGACGTTTGCTAACGAATAAGGTTTTGCTTGTTTATTTTTCTATCCCATCAGTGCAATGTTACAAAATGTAGTTTTTTTTAATAGAAATAATAATGGCAGGTTGAACCAACAAGAAGGTTTTAGTTTATCAATCATAATAATCTTCTTGACAAGATAAATCGTCAAACAACTTCCATCTGAATAATTTTGAACTTTACTGAGCAACAGTTAAAGATTATTTTCTCTAACTCGAGATTATTTTGTAACATAGGTAGTTTCAAAAGGTAATAAGTGCTCGCGATTCGTTGAAGGAATCAATTTGAAAACTGACGAACCTTTTCATTCCGTGACTGTACAATGTTAATTAATCAATGACTTTATGGTACGTACCGGAGTATTAAGTCCTACTTGACTTAACAAGAGTAAGTAAAGTAATCGTGATATCTCTGAATAACGTTAACAATAAATAAAAATCAATGACTTTATGGTACGTACCGGAGTATTAAGTCCTACTTGACTTAACAAGAGTAAGTAAAGTAATCGTGATATCTCTGAATAACGTTAACAATAAATAAAAATACGCTGTATCCACTTCTAACTCTAGTTTTTGTCATCTGTGTGTTAGAGGGTTTTGTTAAAGGCTCGGTGTTTTAATGACGCGCGTGCGGCGTTATCTACCGCCTCGTCACCACGCCCTTGACGAATCATTAGTTTAATATCTAGTTTAGAAACACAGGTTTGTTTCAGGTTTCTATAAATAAAAACACGCTGTATCCACTTCTAACTCTAGTCTTCTTCCTCTGTGTTAGAGGGTGTTGTTAAATGCGGAGTTTTAATGACGCGCGTGCGGCGCGGCGTCATCTACCGCGATTAATGGGCACGACTCGTCACCACGCCCGTGACGTATCATTACTTTTGATATCTAGTTTAGACAGGTTTAACTTGCAGGTTTACTTGCTAGTGTAAAGTGCGTTGAACAGAAAATTGGCAGTGAAAGTGGTATATCGAACTATGTAGTTACGACGCGAGAGTTTAAATATTAGTAATTATCTGGTGTTACTTATGGGGTATTGAGTGACATATACAACGTGTAATGTTTAATAAAACTGGGAACAGTTAAAGTGCTTTTTAAAATATTTACTAACTTAACTATTAACTTAACTATTTGCTAAAATAAATGAGCTTTTTTTTAACAAAGTGTATTATTTGTTTAAAAGGATACGTAAACTCGTCGCAGAATTAGTCCGATTCCGATTGATCCTTTGACGTCTATGACGATTCAATAAGTCTGACACCAGGGTTATGAAATGAAATGTTTTATTCAGTACATAGACCCTTTCCAGGGCACTTATTACACGTCCCAAATATAGCTTGCCCTACCACTTCGGGACAACATATGGGCTGGTGATGAGAAGTGGCGGAAGAAACTCAGTCGCCTTTGTCATAAGTGTGACGTCACTTTGTTTTAAGTTTTAACTCACACTATACTCTCAGATGACGTCAGTCTTTAGCTGTCAAGAAAATCTATCACATGGGAGTCACCAGACCACTTGGAAATAAATCATGGAAACAAAATTATGTTAATTGTCCAGAATATAAGGATTTATACTCAGTACTTTCATCGCACCGGTTTCCTAAAGATTTGCGAATTACCAGTAACCACAGTAATAAAGCGTAATAGTTTACAGTTAAACATTTACATCATTTACATTGTCGGTTTTACGGGCTTAATCGAGGTTGTGTACGTTAACCGGCGTTTTATACGCTGTTGTAAATGATTTTAAAGCGTTCGAATGGGCAGTAAAAATATATTTTGTTTTAGGATTTAGATGCGCTGTCAAGAACGTGAAATCCTTCATTTTTATCCTTTGGCTATTTGTGCCATTTAAAAAAAACTACATAATTATTTAAACAAAGTTAAAATTATACCAACCGGGTAACATTGAAAGCATTGGGGGCCTATGTTCAGCAGTGGACGTCCTATGGCTAAGATGATGACGATGATGATGATGATGAAAATTATACGACTGTCCTTGGCCGTTAATAAACATTTATTTGTGCAAAATTGTTTTTTTCATAGGGGTTTCGCGATATGATTTAACTACATAATTATTATTATTTGGATTTTATGTTCGAAGCTTACTTCAAGGCTTCCCACCCCATACATCTATTCAACATTTTGGTACCTACATACTTGGTGTTACTTGTATTGTAATTGTAAAGTACAGTTAATGAGAACAATAAAAAGCACATCAAACCATAGTTCCTGTCGAGCTTGGCCATTATGAGCGGTGTCGTCACCATCCGGTGCCAGGTTCACTGCCCGGCAGAAGCACGCCAAATTAACATGACAGACGGACATTTTTTATGTTATTTTTTGTCCACACATTACTGTTATAGTAAGCTGCAGCCGTTCAAAACCCTCATTATAACTTAGGGTAGGTCGTAAAAATAATATTATGACTATATTACAGTCTGGTATTAATTCTGTCTCAAAATGTTTTACTAAAGAGAATCCCTTGAGGCGAGTCTGTGAATGTTTCTTAAAATGTATTTAGTTAAAAAGAATTAATTATTTGTCTTGTTGTTTACTCAAACAAAACAGAAAATGGTACTAACGAAAATGTTATTCTAATTAACGAGAGACGACTGTCTTAAAAAATATTGTGATATTTTTTTGTGAATTGATTAAGTAAGCTTAATCTTAGATGTAGAGTTCCCAGAAAATTAGAAATAAACAGGATACCCGTATTTAGTTTGATGTATCTTTCTTTCGTATTTTAGTTGGGATAATACGTATTTATTCAATGGAATGGTTCTTAGAATTCTTTATCTACGAGTGCACTTTATCACGTACATATTTCTAAATACACTCGACAGCAAATAAATCGCACCACCCGCGACGCGAACTTTAAAGATTTTCTTTTGACACCATAATGGTGCCCCAACAATATTGGTGTTATTTGAAAGCCCAATAAATATCCTTAAAGAAAAACACATTTAATTTCTTAATAAATGATTAACATATACCATAAATGTGACTTGAAAAAATTATAATAAAAAAAAACTTTTTTAACAACAAGCTTTATCCTAAAATGCAGTTGTACTAAAACGAAATAAATAATTGTATGCTTGGTTCAAATAATTTCGAAAGCTTGTATCGCGCATGGAATTTATTCTTTTTTTTTCTGTTTGCGCTACAAGCTTTCGAAATTATTTGAACCAAGCATACAATTATTTATTTCGTTTTAGTACAACTGCATTTTAGGATAAAGCTTGTTGTTAAAAAAGTTTTTTTTATTATAATTTTATTTTACACTTTTTAGTTGTATCTCAATCTCTGAGTCATTATTTAGCACCAAAGTGCTCGAGGAGTCGAATCCAACGAACCCAAACTTGATAAAATTCCGCCGTTTCGTTTAGGAGTTCCTATGGCCACCTCCTTAATCCATCATAAGGACTCTGGAGATCATCTAGCACTAAACTGATCGAAAAGACAAATCCAACGAACCCAAACTCGATGAGTTTCTGCCGTTTCGTTTAGGAGTTCCTATGGCCACCTCCCAAATCCATCATCAGGACCCTGGACATCATCTAGCACTAAACTGCTTGAAAAGACAAATCCAACGAACCCAAACTTGATGAGTTTCTGCCGTTTCGTTTAGGAGTTCCTATGGCCACCTCCCAAATCCATCATCAGGACCCTGGACATCATCTAGCACTAAACTGCTTGAAAAGACAAATCCAACGAACCCAAACTTGATGAGTTTCTGCCGTTTCGTTTAGGAGTTCCTATGGCCACCTCCCCCTGCTTTGGTTTGTTGGCATCATTCGTATTATTCTTGTGATACCTTCTGGTGTATATGTCACGGTACACTGAGCACCCTTTGTAATTTGCGGGGTGACTACCTTCACACAAGGCACAGGTGGCCGGGGTGTTTCTGTCTTTACCACAATCTTTACTGCTATGGGTTTCTCCGCATTTCACACACCTAAAAGGTCTCATGCAGTAATTTTTGGTGTGACCATACTGCTGGCACCGTGTACACTGGGCAATAGTTTTACTTCTTCTAGGATCTTCTATTTGGACTTTTTGGTGATAAATGTACTCTATGTTTTTAATTTTTGGTAGATTTTCACTTGGTACAATATTCACAAAGAATACATTGTAGGGTTCTTTTGTATTTTTCCTTCGGGCATTAATAATCTCTCCTTTTATTTTGTTTCCAGTTGCTTCAATAGCTTCTAGTATTGCTTCCTTCGGTGTAGTATGATGGAGATTTTTAATAACAAAAGTTTGACACCTATCTTCTTTCTTTGTGAAAGTGTGTCCGATCAATCCTTTAGCCCGTATGTGAGTTATGAGTTGCTCGTAGACTGCTACAGATTTGGAGGATATAATTAACTGATCTCTAGATGATATTTTATAGGTATATTCTTCTTTATTTNAGGTAAATAAAGGTACACAGGTACAGGGTTAATTACAAATAAATCATTTGTACAAAAATTAGGGCTCATTTGGCCACACTATTTTACATTAATTGCCTTTATGGCTAATTAAGATTATCACCAATTAAAAGTAAATAACTATAAAGATCTACACATAATTATCTATCTAATTTACATATTATAAATATGACTCGACATACATAACTAGACGAAATTACAGGTTTAATCGATATACATAAAACAAAGGGCTATCAAATTACACATTTCTATGGTTTTCTAAAATAAACTATGATTTATACATCTCCAACGTCCCACATACGCCTATTAATCAGTAATTAAGGACTCGACACATTACTAATTGAGAACCAACTAAGAGAAAGTGGACTGTATTACGAAGTATTCGACATTTAAACTATACAAACTTTATAAAACGAAATAACTATGAAACAACTATGAAACAAAAAACGAAACAATTATTTACAGCTATAAGTTTCTATTCGGGGCCGTCCGTCGTGCACAGTAACAATATAAAGCTTGTAAAAAGCTTGTAACAATATAAAGCTTGTAAAAAGAACTCACTTTGGGCTCACCTCTGGGATCAATTAGACCAAATTTTATGGTTATAAAACCAAATAATGATCACACGTGTCCTCTTTAACAGATGGATAGCGATTAATACCAACTTAACAGTTTTATAGCCATAAAAGTTGGCTCAAGCGTAACTATCTATTTTTTGAAGAAGTGACTCTGGATCCTTCTAAAGAAACATTTTGGGGTGAAAACCTTTCCTATAATGAAATGAAGTTTAGAACTAGGCTTTTGAATGGTACCAATATTGGTGTGAAGTGGGGATGCATACGTTTGAAAGTGCTTGTCGCGGGTGGTGCGATTTATTTGCTGTCGAGTGTAGTTAATACTTTGTTTTAGTACAATACTTTGGTATAAACTTTTAATAATTTAATGGAAGAGAATAAAAATAAGGCTTGATGGTTTATGTCAACGTGAAATTGAGAACTCCGTCAGTTTATAATATAACGCGTGAGATTGAAAACTAACGTCAGATTATAATCTGACGGAATTAGCAATTTTACGGTGCCATTTACACTAACTATATCTACTCAATAAACGGTGGTCTATAACATAAATTAGCCGCATAGCTGAAGCTATAAAAACACATTATATTTACGTGGTTTTTGAAGGGGCCGCGTAAACTCTACTTTGTTTATATGAGCTATGAGCTATAACGTGTGGACGTAAAGATTTAATGGAATTGTGGAGTTTGATGAGTCAATCACTTTGCGTGATATGAAAGTATTATGGGGTAGCCAATATAATAGATGGAACCAGTAAGAAGGGGGCAGCCTATACAACTTAGGGTATGACTAGTCTGCCCCCCTAGAATAATAAAATAGGTACGTGGCAGATTCAACAACCCACAAGGTGGACCGACGACATCATAAAGGTAGCAGGAAAGCGCTGGACACAGGCCGCTACCAACCGGATAACATGGAAAGCATTGGGGGAGGCCTATGTTCAGCAGTGGACGTCCTATGACTGAGATGATGATGATGATGATGATGGAAGATTCAATACATAATCGCTAGCGTCTTTTGCGTTACTGACTTGGTAGAGCACTCTTTTTCGCCACTTGTCAAATTTTTGCCTCGACTTTCTGGTAGAACAAAATTCACATTCATTATTTCTAACGAAATTCATTCATTCTTTTTAAAGTGTGTTCAAGTTTAGGTACTTTAAGTAACAAAACATAATTACTTCGACTTTAAACATGAAAAAGCTTTTTTTAGAGCCTATGAGCTACGTGGTTTATCTTTTGTTTCAAGCAATAATAGTCTAAATAAAGACAAATTAAACATTCCACGCTCCTCAAATAATGACGACCATAATATAATAATGATGAGTTCGAAAGAACACCCAACAAACTGCCGGTCCAGCCCGCAGTAAACAAGTTGCTATAATGAACTCCGTCAAAACATAAACACCTAATCACTGTTGGAAACTCTCCACACAATATTTGTTGGGAATTTTTGAGTTGGATAAAGTGTACTTTGTAGTTAGGGACTGATGGCAGTTGATGAAGTGTCGTTGGCGGTAAGTGGATATGAAAAAGGTGGTTTAGAGCTGAGACAGTGTACGTTTTTTGTTTGAATTTAGGTCCGTTCTTTCGAAATTAGATTAAGATCCGTTCTTTCAAAATCAAACATATTTTATTCAATTTTGAGCAGTGTTTTGGCACGTAACATGAGTATGGCAAGTGCTGAGAAGAAACGCCGGAACAATCTCAGTCAGTCACTAGTCTCAGGACTAGTTGCCAGTCCTTATTTGAAAAATCTAAAATAATGTAAGGGTAGCCAAATTCAAGCACTTCAAATATTATGTGCAGACTGAACTGTGTGCCTACCATGAGTTTACGTTAGGTGTGCTCGCTAGCGACTGCGTAAAAAAATGACATTTAAATGTATGACATATTGTGCAGCGCCCCTAGCGGCTACTTTCAAGAAATAAAATCTTCATAGAATTTTTTGACGTATTCGCTAGCGAGCTCACCTAACGTAAACTCATGGTAGGCACACTGACCACGCATCATTATTGTCATTAATTTAGTCTTGAACCTTTCTGATAACTTTAGTTGTCAGATCTAACCTTTAGTTATCAGATCAAATTACTCCATCGTGAGGGTGAAACAAGGTTAAAACATTTTATGACTTGTGCTGTCTGAAAGAAGGAATCATTCGTCTTTCTGACCATATTAAGTTATTAAAAACTTCAATGTCACTACATAGTTGTTACGTCTACGGCGGTAAGCAACACAGCTGAAACGACAAGTTGTAAGCACTCTATGGCTGGGTTGTACTTTAACTTTGACAAACGTGAAAAAGCTGTCAAACTCCATACAAAAAACACCGTTTATCGTCACAGTTACGGCCAAAATTAGGTGGTGCAACTCTGCCTATGTACTAGGTACATAATGTCTCGTTTGACTCATAAGGGGCCATCCATAAAGTACGTCACACGAATTTCATGATTTTTTGACCCCCCCTCCGTCCTTGTCACAGGTGATCACATTTCTGAGATCCCCCCCTCCCTCCCTAGTGTGACGTCACATGTTTTGCAATTTCACATCGACAAATTATTAAATTAACAGCAGTTCCGAAATTAGTTTTATTTCCATGTCAATTAAGTACTTTTTTTTATGAAATCAACATTATATCAAATATTTGAAACAATTGAAATGTGATGTCACGAAACTAAGGACCCCTCCCACCCCTTGTCACACGATGTCACACTTTGTCAACCCCCTCCCCCCCTCTTTACGTGTGACGTACTTTATGGATGACCCCTAACTCTAGTTTAAAAAGTAATAATAAAAATAAACTTTTTTAAAAACAAGCTTTTATTCTGAATTTCGAAAGTTTGTATCGCGCATGGAATTTATTCCTCTTTTTCTCTGTTTGCGCTACAAGCTTTCGAAATTCAGAATAAAAGCTTGTTTTTAAAAAAGTTTATTTTTATTATAATTTTATTTTACACTTTTTAGTTATATCTTAATCTCAGGACCCTGGACGTTATCTAACACTAAAGTGCTCGAAAAGACAAATCCAACGAACCCAAACTCGATGAGTTTCCGCCGTTTTGTTTAGGAGTTCCTATGGCCACCTCCCGACTCCATCATCAGACCAGCTCAATGGTACCATAATATTGCATTGTCATCGGACTTACACATGTATGCAAAATTTCAGCTCAATAGGAAACCGGGAAGTGGGTCAATTTTAAGTTGCAAGATTTGACGACAGACACCAGACATGTGAAAGTAATAAAAAGCTTGTAATATTNGAAGTGGGTCAATTTTAAGTTGCAAGATTTGACGACAGACACCAGACATGTGAAAGTAATAAAAAGCTTGTAAAAAGAACGCGATAAAATATAATTTATAATGCCGTACTGACTTAACTGCACAAAATGAACTTTTTTAAATTAAAAATATTGCTAGTAAGCGAAGTATGCACAAGAACTTTATTTTAAAACTTTGAGCGCGCAGCTCGAGCTTTTACAAACTTGTGTTGACTTAAGAAGTTAAAAGTACGTCCTTTTTAGGGTTCCGTAGTCCTGACAGGGATATCGATATGTCTGTCTGTCTGTCCCCCCCCCTCTAAAAACTAAACTGTTGGCTTTAAAAATCTGGAAAAATTTGGAATGATACTGCTTTTCATGAACTTTCAAGAAAAACTATAGCGGTTAAGATACATTAGTTAAGAGTAATAGTCATTTAAGTTATGTATTATAAAATTTCTTAACTAGTAAAATTCCTTAGAAGAAAATATTTATAATAGTGACTTTAGATGAAGTAATTGCTTGCTTCTGAAATATACTGTGTTAACGACGGACAACTACGGAACCCTACACTGCGCGTGACACGACACACACTTGGCCAATTTTTAAGACTACGGAACAGAGCAACAAGTAATACTCGTATAAAATATGCACATCTACACTAATATTATAAAGAGAAAAACTTTGTTTGTTTGGTTGTAATGAATAGGCTCATAAACGACTGGACCGTTTTTAAAAATTCTTTCACCATTCGAAAGCTACATTATCCACAAGTAACATAGGCTAAATTTTATTTTGGAAAAAAATAGGCGGGTCCACTATAGGCTATATAATGTAGTCCACGCGGGCGAAGCCGCGGGCGGAAAGCTAGTCTATTATATGTATAAAAGAAAGTCGTGTTAGTTACTCCAGTTATAACTCAAGAACGGCTGAACTGATTTAGCTGAAAATTGTCAGGGAGGTAGTTTAGAGCCAGGAGAAGGACATAGGATATTTTTTATCCCGTTCGAAATTAAAAAAAAGTCTGGTTATTTATTGCCATTAAGGCGGAACAAAGTTCGCCGGGTCAGCTAGTACAAGATAAAATAATGAGAGAAGTGAATTATTAGTGATTTTGTCGGTGCACTCATTGAATAATTTCCTCAAACGTCTTAGCACTCACGAAATGATTTATCAACACTCGGTTATTTCCCCGACATTTCCCGAATGATACGAATAAAAGGCTCTGAAGAGTGCTCCACCGCCTAATGGGCGGCGCCCGAAGCCAGGCCTAATGCAAAAGTTGGGATGCTGAATACGACCACAGTCAAAACGAACAGTATGTTGATATGAAATGACTTTGATGCCTCCTACTAGGTGGACCGCTGATCTGGTGATGCGGGCAGCGCAGAACCGTTCATTATGGAAAACCTTGGGGGAGGCCTTTGTCCAGCAGTGGACGTCATTTGGCTGAAACGAAACGAAACGAAACGACTTTGATCACGATTTGGCACTTATAAAAAAAGCAAGGGGCAAAAGAAAAAGAAATATTTGCCTGATTCTGCATAAAGAGAGTCGTGCAATTAACCGCAAAGGTAAGTTACCACGACGTATGTACTTTTTAACAGTTGTTCGAGAAGATACCTGACGATATCTGGATGAAAAGGCAGGTGATCGTGCTTTGTTGTGGCTCTCCTTGTCTCCTTAGGAGAGGCTTATATACCGTATAGAGCCACTGTCATAAGCTGTAATATTGATATGTAATGATAATGAAAAGTATCTAGGTTTTCAGAACTGAAATAAAGTGTTTTAGATAAGTTCTTTCATGTAATTATGTATTAGTTAATGGTCCCAAGTTCCTAATTCTCAAGTATTTAAGTAGGTAATATAAATTAGTTTTTGATCAACTAAATATTATTCTATCAATGTACTTGTATGTGACAAATCTCGGCGTTGACTTTATGAAGGTGATATACTACTTCTTTTTACTATGACAGTACGAACAATAATACAGTAAACATCAGATACAGGTGTTTTGTGAAGTTTCTGCGGATGCAGGAATCCTATGGTACAATACGGAACGGTGGAAAATGTGTTCTCAACTAAATCCTATTGGATTTAGAAGTAAAAATTGTACCTTTGTACGAAAAGAACGTAAAGAAGAAACGTACCAAATTCCTTTCTGTTTGTGAGTGGAACGAAGTTTCAAGGACTTCACAGCGATGCGATTTACGTACCTGAAATGTGTAATGTATGCGAGTACGGATGGTGGGAAGGGTAATAGCCTGGTATCCGGGAATAGGGAGCCGAAGAAATGAGACGCGTGTTACTCTAATGACGATTTATTCCAGACTGGTTGGCCCTATGTACAGAATATGTTAATCTACCCTATTTACTTAAATATTAATTGTTAGTAACCTACCTACATTACACTCCTCCACACTTAATTAATACATTCACTTAACTATATTCTAATTAATCCTTAATACTAAATTCTAAATCTAAAACTTATATCTAGGCCGATAAAATTATTGCCCAACGTTGCATACGGCTCGCCGTCATGTTTGGTATTCCGTTATTAGGTCCGAAAATGGATACTAGAGGTTTATGATCGGTGCGTAATATAAATCGTCTACCATATAAGTACTGATGGAACTTTTTAATACAAAAAATGATGGCGAGCGCTTCCCTGTGTATTTGCGAATAATTCCTTTCCGCGTTATTCAANTGGAGATTTTTAATAACAAAAGTTTGACACCTATCTTCTTTCTTTGTGAAAGTGTGTCCGATCAATCCTTTAGCCCGTATGTGAGTTATGAGTTGCTCGTAGACTGCTACAGATTTGGAGGATATAATTAACTGATCTCTAGATGATATTTTATAGGTATATTCTTCTTTATTTGCTTTCTCTTCGATGAAGTCAGTCAGTTGTTTTACATCTTGAATACCATACAAAATTATGGGGGGTGGTTTTGAAATTCTCTTTGGCTTGGCGGGAATTGTTGTATTGATTATATCATTTTCTTCTTGGTCTACGTCTTCACTGAGTAGGGAGAAACTATTAGTGGTTTCTACAGTTGCTCTGTTTTTGTTGAACATTTGTTGTCTAGTTTCACTTCTTTTCTGAAACTTATGGGTACTAATTGCTTGCTCTGGGGAGCGATTTCTTTTGTGGTTCATTGTTGGAACTTTTTGCCAATGGATATGATGTGTTTTAGCTTGGTTGATTATATCGCCGCTAGTCTCGGAGGAGGGATGATTTACTGTTTGTTCTAGGGACTGCTGGCAATTATTTGTTTGGATATTGCAGTTATCTGTATTTTGTTTGGTAATTGTTTCAGGACCTGCTATTTTATGTATATCTCCAGTTGAATTACTTTTGGGTCGAGTAGCCATATCAAATAGCCCC